>NW_011500009.1:529393-597593 GCF_000495115.2 Populus euphratica
TTGGTGGACAGAGATTCATTGAATAAAAGAGTTTTCTTTAATTGGAGCAACAAAGATTGCTGATCGCTCTGGCATCTGCCCGAAACCAGACCTGTGTTGACGCTGGAGGGCACCGTTAGAAGGGGCATGAAGAAAAACAAAGTAAGGAGAGGAATTTTCATTGTCAAGTGGATTGTTTGCATGGATGAAGTTGCTGTCTTTTGCGTGGTACCGTACTCTAACACTGTTTGTTTGTTTTGGAATGTTTTCATTTGAAAATATATTAAAATAATTTAAAAATAAAAAAAATATTAATTTAAAATAAATATATAAAAATTTAAATTTTTTAAAATATTTTAAAATGCAAAAACTTTCAGATAAATGAATCATTTTGGCTGTGATTTTCCCTTGACTTGAAGACTTTTCAATGCATACTTTTTTGGACCGAGAAAAATTGAGGCCGGTATGGTTTCAATTCTGGCAGTTTACAGGAATGCGGTGTTTTTTAAAAATTTAAAATTATTATTTTAATATTTGAAGATTATATTTATATATATATATATATATTAAAAATAATTTTTTTAAAAATAAAAAAAATATATTATTTTAAATACATTTCTCAAAAAAATACTTTTAATTGCAATCCCTACCAACACCTCTTTCAATTGGTTGGTATGGATTAAGTAATTAAAAAAATTATTTTTTATATATAAATTTTAAAATGAATTGAACTAAATTCATGGTTTTACCTTTGTTATAATCAAATAAATCAAATTTAAATTGATAAAATCTTAGTTGAGCAATTTTTTTTATAGATTTTGATTTAATGTGTTTATAATAAACTTTTAATTTATAATGAGTTTTTTAAAATACTATAAAAAAATAATTTTAAAATTAACACATTATCTTATCACTTCATTTTAAAATGATGTCAAAATCAAATTCCAAATCATTTCATCAAGCCTCTTGCAAGTTTAACATCAACGATAATAATGGTGGAGGGTCCTTTTTGCTTTGACTATTGGAGCCTAGAGAGTCAATGGCAGGATCCTATTTCTATTCTTTTTACCATGTATTAGGGTGGTATACATCTAGGTACTATCAATAATATTTTTATATATAATATAAATTCATATGGTAAAATTGAATTGTAATAAAATTTAACTAATTATATAAATAATTTTCAGAGATAAAAATAAAACAAACAATATAAAATCTTGAGGTATGTATATATAATTCAAATAAAAACCTATACATAATTGTTTCTAAAAGTTCTTTATAATACAGATATGTTTATATAAAACTCATTAACTAACCATATAAGCCTTGTGATGTTAATAAAATTATGTTTGGAAATGTGATAATAGTTGATTTTTAAATTGTTTTTTATTAGAAAATATATTAAAATAATATATTTTTTTATTTTTTAAAATTTATTTTTAAAATTAATATATTAAAATGATCTAAAAACATTAAGAAATATAAATTTAAAAGAAAAAAATAAATAATAATATTTTTTTTCAAAAATATTGTTAAAATATATAAAAAAAATGCTATGAACGAAAAGAAGCTGTGGCAGAAACTAGTTTACCAGCTACATAACATAAATTGCAAATTATTCTAGCAGATAACAGTTGTATTAAAAGGAAAAACAAAATAGAAAGAATATGATGCAGAAAAGAATGATATTTCAAATCAAACATTGTGGCCTAGAGCAGCAGTCTGTTCTATTTTAATGTCAAAACCAGTCGCCACAAGGGCGGACGCATGCATGGCCCCGCGTGGGTTTTGATCTCTTATCAATATTTTTTAATTGATTACATATAAAAAAAATTGTAATTTTTAATTAAGGTATCAAAATATTCTGAAAATTTATATGAAACCTTTTAATATAACGTTTTAACTTGAGTTAAAATTTTAAAAAAAAATAAAAAAAATTCAAAAATTTAGTAAAAAATTACAATTTAATTAGTTTTATGATATTGGATAAAATTTTCAATTTAACCATCAAATTGAGTTAAAATTTTATGAAAGGTCTTAAAATATATTAAATACAATCTTGTTAAAATTTTAGAATGAACAGAGATTGATGAAGCTAACAAAAAAAAACATCAAATAAAAGCAAAATGACTCATTAAGGATAAAATGGTTATTTGCTATTAAAAAATAAAACAAATCAGTTCTTTCTTCCTTTTATATTTTATTGACTAGACAAAAACAGAATAGAAAAATAAATAAAAGAAATGACGAAAGAGATAGAAAGAAAAGTAAGGAGAAAACATAAAAAAAATATTCAAAGAAAAAATAAAAAAAATAAAAAAATAATATTGTAAACTTACAAAGTTTAACTTCTAAAATACTAAGAAAGATTCAACTGAAGGAAGAAGGAATTGAGAGATGAAAAAAATTTAATTACTTTATTTTTCAGTTAACATGAGATTGTTATGTTATTTTATTCTGGTTGAGGAATTGTTAAAATATCGATTCAGATTTGATTATAAATAAATTATATTATATAAAACATGAAAAATATAATTTTAATAGTGAGTTTATATTTATTTTTATTTTAATTTTATATATTTTTAAATTTATTTTTTAATATTTTAGATAGTATATTTGAATTAAAATTGTATTATTAAATGTATATAAATTAATAATTGAACTTAAAAAATTTATATATTTATTTATTAGGGAAAAATTCCTTTTTACAGAACTTCATCTCTCTGTCCCGGAATTACATCCCGGATGAGGACGTCCGGTTTATCCTTTGTGCGCCTAATTTTGGAGCCTCTTCCAGCTACCAGCGGGTTGGCCCTAGTAGCAGGCGGAGCAGCAGCAATGGCAGCCCAGGGGTCATCGTCATCAAGTGCTGTAGCTGATTTGAAATTCAAAGTTCCTGCCGTGGTTTTTGGTTGCAAACTTCCAGCTAAGGAAGTAGAGGTAAAATTAATATTAACGAGACTTGCTGAATGTCTCATCAAGAGAACAGATGACAAGGATATTCATCTAACACTGGAGCAGGTGATATATAATAGACAAAAAGACATACCTCAACGAGGTTTTTTTTTTAATTTGGAAGAAAAATAAGTTAACAAGAGGAGTATTCATAATTCTATTAAACTCTGAAAATTGTGAGTTTATTGATATTTTTGCACCAATCAAGTCTAATTTTATTTTTTTCAAGCTTTTGATTTGATTTTATAAGTTAAATATTCCTAAAATTATATAGTTTTAAAGTCAGCCCGGAATTTTAACGATATTAACCTTTGTAAATAACATTTAACCGCGTTGACCTGGTATTATTGATTAGGGAGTCAACGGGAGAAAATTATCGGCCTTTCTTATTCTACCGTGTATTGTATTGTAATAAAGACGTGGACATCACATAATGTCATAATCAAAGCCATTATTCGAATCAATGCAAGTTCCTACCCCTCAGAGGCCTAGCTTTTGCACTTTCCCTCTTAGATTTATTTTTTAGGATTTTATTTAATTAACTAGAGCTGGGCCTCTTGGTCTTTTGAATTTGAAACTATTTTGGGTCTTGAATATGAAACCACGTCGAGCCATCTCGGCCCGCACTAGGGCTTGGCAATAACTATATATATGAAACCATACCCAATCCCGCAATCAGTCTTCCTTCTCCTTCTCATTCTCGTTGGGGCCTTCAAAAAGCTTAACAGCCCACCCCACCGCCATCACCATGAGGGCCAAGGTAACCTCAAAATCTCTGCAACCTAATCTAAAACATTGTGCACTTGATTGCTTTTAATTGGTATCGTTGAGTTTTGGGTTTTTGGTTTATGAGTGGAAGAAGAAGCGTATGAGGAGATTGACCTTTTTCAGTGGAAGAAGAAGCGTATGAGGAGATTGAAGAGGAAGCGTAGAAAGATGAGGCAGAGATCTAAGTAGATTTTCTCATTTCCGATTACTTTCTTCTTCTTTTCTTTTAGTGTGTTTTAAATCAAAAGGTGGATTATGTAGTTTCCCCCTGTGTTTTGATTAATCAGATGATGGGTTTATCTATGGATATATTTATTTGTTTTCTTTGAATGTTGATGAGTTTGGCTTCTTTCCTTGATAATTTCCTTTGGGATTTTATCTGTTTAAATGGAATTGGAGTTAGATTGATAAGATTATCTGCTTGTGATTATCATTATTTTCTTTCCATTTTTTTTTTTGTTGGGTTTTGTTTGTGGGTTAGATAGTAGTGAAACCACATTGTTTCGATATGGTGATGACATCTCGGTTTGGGTCATTTGGTTCGACAATACAATCCTGGTTTGATATTGCGTTTTATTGTGATTTGTGCTGAGAGATTATGAAATCTTGGTGTGATTATTTGGATACCAAGTTCATAGGTAATCGTGTGTCTCTCATTTTGTTATCTCCGGGTATCAAGTTGATAAGTAATCGTGTGTCTCTCATTTTGTTATCTCGTTATGCTCAAGTTGATTTTTGGCGATGCAAATCATGGAAGTTTTGAGGTAATTGGTGGGGTGTTGTAGTTTTGTGGATGATTAGGTAATGGGATTTTGTGTGTTATTGTTGTCGTGCGCAAGCTGATTTGCTGCGATGCAAATGGATGGGTTGTGGAAGTTTTGGTGTGATTATTGGGTTATTATTGATCTGGAGTTGGTAAGTAACGGGATGCTTCGCACTTTTTCGCACTATTTAGTCAGGTGCAGGCTGATCTTCAGCTTTGTAAATGGTTAGCGGCTAGCATTGCTTGATTTTACTCTTGTTACTTGCATTATGTATGATTATAAGCAGTTAGCATTTGTTGCATCGAACTGTAGGCTGTAGATTTTTTAATGTGATAGTGCTTATGTAACTGAAAAACTGTATTGCTGTGCTTAGATTCAGTATTTTTCCTGCCAAAGAGGACTATGTATGCTTCGTTGCTGATTGTAGAACAGAAGCAACAGATATGCATCAGATTAACCAAGTCCTCGTTAGTGTTAATGAGGATGTCTAGGAGTACGGCATATGAAGTGATTGCAGGACTGCAAACAGTTCTGCATGGCTCATAGCTAATGAGGCTTCGAATTGCAGACCCAGATGTTTCATCAATAACAACCATTTTCTGAATTTTATATCCAAGATTCTACCTGACCCCCTCCTCCTGGATTTGATGCTGGCATCTACAAGATGTGTGGCAGAAGGAGTAACAAGCTGCCCTTGGTAAAAAACTTTCTTCTTCCATTTCTTCAGCGCAGTCAATTAACCAGGTTCTTTAAGAGGTCTAGCAAGTGCTTTTTTCCTCGGCTAGGTAGATCTTCTGGGAGTGGATGGTACGAAGATATGTGGGGTTAGAGATGAAGGGTACAAGGTTGATTATAAAAATTATATAAAAATGGTCGGCTAGCCATTTCCTTTCAATATAAAAATTATATATTTTTTTTTCATACGAGAATATGTTTATAAACATGGTCCCCTGAACTATTGATTGAAATGTAATTAATCCTTGAATAAATTATTGAACGCAATTAGTTCTTAAACAAATCAATTCTGATCCATTCTCTCTTCTTAAACATGTCTCTCGTGTGTTTTTAACCGGTTAAGGATCGAATGAAGACCTGATTTTAATTAATAAAAAGGTTGCTTAAATCTTCACTTTTTTTAATGACTAATTTACACTACATAATTTATGCATCGATTATATACATTTTAACCAATAATTCATGGATTGTTAAACACTCTTTATCATGTTGCTATCAAGAGAACTTTTCCATAGGCAATGTGCTAATAACTTTATTGGACTTTTACATAAATTAATTATTTTCATTTATTTATTTATTTTACTTTCCTCTCACTTTTCCTTCCAAACGTGCACGTTGTAATATTTCATGAAAATACTTCAAGATATTAAAAAAAATAACATTTAAAAATATTAAAAACACAGCCTCTTATTAAACCCGATCACTTTTGACAAGTACATCTAAGATTTGACCTAAATGAACTAAGTTTATCTTTTAATCATGTTAAAAGTTGACTCAACGATTTAACTTGGAAAGACCCTTTAAAAAATATTGTCTAAAATAACATTATTTTAGACAAAATAAATAAATAAATAGACCAGAGTGAAACCATCACCTTGGAGGTTGAGATGCTCAACCCGTGACCCAGCCCATATCATGGGCCGGGCTGGGTAAAACCGCTTTTAAAAACCAAATGCAGGCATCTTACCCCTGCTCGGATCGCTCTGACCTTGTTCAGAACTAAGGCAGCTAAAGACCAAATGCTAACATGCTAAAAAGCACTGTAGCTCGTACAGCAACGTTCAAGCTCAATTTTTTTACTTCCTATAAACAACGAGAATACCACTCCGATTTTGATGCTGTAACACAAGAGGAGGTCAAGTCGTTCTAATGGCGATTGATCATCAAAAAATGGATATGGACATCGACAACAAAGGTAATGCAACGTTTCTTCAAACATGTGTTCACTTTCTTCGCAAGGGCTTTGAGTTATGTTCCCCAATTCAAACATTTTTGTGCGTTTTCTTGGCCTAAAAAGGTGAAGAACAGCAGAAAGGAAAGCCAGTGATGGTGATTTTAGTGGGTGCACCAGGAAGTGGCAAGTCATCTTTCTGTGAACACGTAATGGGTTCCTCTTTAAGACCTTGGACTCGCATTTGTCAGGTTTCTTTTCTAATATCACACACTTGTTTGTTAATATGTTTAAATGGGTTTGGTTTGGTTTCAAGTTCGTTAATTCTGGATGTTAAATTGATAATTAGTCAATTTGGGGTTTCGGGTTTTTGTTGAAGGACACTATTAATAATGGTAAAGCTGGAACTAAGCCACAATGTCTAAAGAGAGCAGCGGCTGCGTTGAAAGAAGGAAAAAGTGTGTTTATTGACAGATGCAATTTGGATAAAGAACAACGCTCGGATTTTGTGAAGTTAGATTGTGGCGCACAAGTAGATGTTCATGCTGTTGTGCTTGATCTTCCTGCTCAGCTTTGTATTTCGCGATCTGTGAAAAGGACTGGACATGAGGGAAATTTGCAAGGTGGGAAAGCTGCTGCGGTTGTGAATAGAATGTTGCAGAAGAAAGAGTTGCCCAAGCTTAATGAAGGGTTTGCTCGAATAGTGTTTTGTCATAATGAGAATGATGTTGAGGCTACAATTAAGGCATATACTGCGCTTGGTCCTTTGGATACCCTTTCAAATGGTTGTTTTGGCCAGAAGAATCCAGATGCGAAAATCCAACTTGGTATAATGAAGTTCTTGAAGAAAGTCGAGGCTCCTTCCAGTGTAGGATCATGTTCAGATAGTGTGCAGGATTCTGCCTGTCCTCAGGCTAGTAACGCAAACAATACCTGCTGCAAAGGAACAACAAAAGAGTCTTTATTATTAGGTGCTGCTAGTAAGGAGGTAAAAGAGAGTGAAGACTTGGCCAAAGGCTCTGTTGACGCTGATGTATCTGTGGGTGACATTACCACTCTAGCATTTCCATCTATTTCGACAGCTGATTTCCAGTTCAACAATGAGAAAGCATCAGATATCATTGTTGAGAAAGTTGAAGAATTTGTGAATAAGCTTGAAAATGCCAGGCTTGTTCTTGTGGACCTGAGTCATGGATCAAAGATTCTGTCTTTGGTTAGGGCTAAAGCTGCAAAAAGGAACATTGACTCAAAGAAGTTCTTCACGTTTGTGGGAGATATAACTCGACTTTATTCGCAAGGAGGTTTACGCTGCAATGCGATAGCTAATGCTGCCAATTGGTAAGCTTTGTCATCTAGTTATGCTGTGCTGTTTATGTGGTTCTTGGATGTTGAATGTTTAAGAAATAATAGATTGTAGAGGCTTCAAAAGCTACAATATAAGGTTGAAATAGAGATTCAAATGGGGTGTTGAATAGAGGCTTGAAATGTAAAAGCTGGGAATTGCTGTGAGCCATGTGTTATATTTTGTGGACAACACTCTTATGCATATGTGGAACCTGGCTTTAATAGACACTTCTATCTCCAAACATGTCATCTTATTTTTCGTCCATGGGTATAATGCAATAAAACTTTTTAAGTTTTGGTTCAAAGTTGTTCACCTTCTGAGATGCATGTATGTGACACTTAAGCATCAATCTCCCCACTGATTTATTAACTTTTCATCTAAACATGTTTTTCTCAGATTCCAGATTTTATTTGCTCTGATGACGCTTAGCTGGTTCTTCTCTCTGTGTGTGTGCATGTCTGTGTAACTATTAGTATGATCATGTTATTTATTTGCACATGAATTATATCAACAAGATAATCCCCTGCAGGCGATTGAAACCTGGAGGTGGAGGTGTGAATGCTGCAATTTTCGCTGCAGCAGGTCCTTCCCTAGGGACTGCAACTAAGGAACGAGCAAAATCTCTTCTCCCTGGACATGCTGTGGTTGTTCCTCTCCCTTCAGATTCTCCATTGTATACTAGGGAAGGGGTATCCCATGTCATCCATGTTCTTGGGCCAAACATGAACCCACAAAGACCTAATTCTCTGAATAATGACTATACTAAAGGTTGCAGCATTCTGCGTGAAGCTTACACATCACTTTTTACTGGATTTCTGTCTATTGTGAGATCCCGTTCAAAATTACCAAGGAGAATCAGTGAAAAACGTGAATTGTCACCTTCAGATTTGAAAGATCCCTCTCATGGTCCCAGGAATCATTTAACAAACAGTGATCAAAAGATTAAGAGAGATGATGACTGTGTATATGAGAGAAGCAAAAAATGCAAGGGGACTCACGATGAAACTGTAACTGATATTTCTGCTCCTTGTTCCACATATGGAAAGGTAACTGGAGACAAAAGTAAGTTAGAAGGACCCACATCAAAGAGCTGGGGCTCATGGGCACAAGCTCTTTACCACATCGCCATGCATCCTGAGAAGCACAAGGACAAGTTGCTGGAGGTTTTAGATGATGTTGTTGTACTAAATGACCTTTATCCAAAGGTAAGCCTTTTAATGTTAGCTCCTTTCTCTATTCTTTTAAGGTGAATGATTATTTAGTTAAATTGCCATTAATTTTCACAGGCATGCAAGCATCTCCTAGTTTTGGCAGGACATGAAGGTCTTGATTGTCTTGCAGATGTGCATCAAGAACACCTTCAGTTGTTAATGACAATGCATGCTGTGGGTTTGAAATGGGCTGAAAAATTCTTGCATGAAGATTCATCAATGGTCTTCCGCCTTGGATACCACTCGGTATGCAATGAATGCTTAAGCTCAGAAGTTGTTTGTTAACTTTGTTCTTTTTCTGCCGTGGTCTCTGCTTATACAGTCAGACTTTGTTGAGTCAGAGAAGCAACTCTCAGAGCCTGACTGAAATTGTCTCGGAAAAGTTGGTGTAGGGGTTTTCTTACGGTCTGAAAGAATTTTTATATTGAGGGCCATAAGTTGCAGAGTGGCAATAAAACACGGGCCAAATAGGGTGGTTAGCTGATGTTATCTCTATTTACAGGAGCCAGGTACAATAATTTGACATAGGAATAGAGGTTGGAACTGAGGATGTGATTGTGGAAAAAGAGATGATGTTATTCATAAAAAAATGTGACAAAACTACATAATAACAGAGCTGTTTGTGGCAATAATTAAGAGATAAAACATCATTCTGAATCTGGGGCTGTTTTATATCTTTCATATTCTTGCGAAATATTTTCACCTTTTACCTTATTTATGTTTTGTTTTTACTCTAATTCTCATTTTCTAACCAAGCTGCTCCATTACTGCTTTAGTATTGAAACTGTTAACTACGGAGGGGGGTTTTTTTAACATGCTTGAACTGTCTCTCCGTCAAACTGTTAACTACAAAAGGAGGGGGGGTTTTTTAACATGCTTGAACTGTCTCTCCGTGCAGGTCCCTTCAATGAGACAATTACACTTGCATGTGATTAGCCAGGATTTCAATTCCAATCATCTCAAGAACAAGAAGCACTGGAACTCTTTTAATACTGCCTTTTTTCGAGATTCATTGGATGTGATTGAAGAAATCAAGAATCACGGGAAAGCAACAATAAAAGATGAAGATTGCCAGTTGTCAATGGAGTTGCGATGCCACCGATGTAGAAGTGCACACCCTAATATACCCAGGCTAAAATCACATATTAGCATTTGTCAAGCCCCCTTTCCTCGTGCTCTTCTTGAGAATGGCCGTTTAGTGCTTGCACCAAAACATAATTGGAGTAATACATAGGTATCTATGGATCATGCAGCAACAAAAATTTTGGTGTGCTTCAACTTCTCATTTCTGGCGCAAAAGATGACTTACAAGAGGACATGAAACTCTTTTTGCTATAGGGGACCAAATACAGCTTTCTTCTCAGTTTGGGTTTTCCATCATGGAGCTGTACGGTGCCGTAGAAGTTTATGATATGGACGGCAGTCTTTACTCCCTAAAGCAACACAATCAGCTTAAATCCTCATTGTTAATTTTAACTGGGGAATTTGGGAAACTCGGAGGCGGATGCTAACCTTTTCTCCTTTTTTTACCCCTCCTTAATCTATATCTATATTTGGTGTCTGCTGCATTTGCCTTCGCTACCTTTGCTCGTACCAACAAGGTTTTAACGTTTTACTCTTGTGAAATTTTGTCAATTTAGCAGAACATGATACAGCTTCGTTGAGATTGTGGTCAATACACGATCCTTTGTATTCTTGGACGCTTTGCATAGCAGAAGACCCTGAACACAACTCTGCTTGTGGATTAGAATGTCAATTTTAATATCTTCGAAGGAAATGACTTGGAAATTCTAGCACTTGCCAGCAGCAGCAGCAGCAGCTAGCTACCTATAGTTTCACTTTGCCACTTCAAGGTAAGGGAGTTTCAGGGAAGACTGGAGTATTTTCAATGTATCGAATCTTCGGCCTAATTTTTTTGATAATAACCAGAAAGAGTAACCTTTGCTGTATTTCATCTTCTCAACCTGTGTTTTCTAGACCATCTCTTCACCTGCTCGCAAATGATAGTTTTAAGCTCTCCTGTTTCCCAGGTCATGTCAAGAATCTACACTAGGAAACACAAGTAAAAGTAAATATAACCCCTTGCCATAAAATTTTCAAAGCAATTTGCAAGAATATCCCCAGTGGACTATGGTTACAATCTTGCTTGACGAAAAATGAGAGCCTGTATTCTGTGTTGTACTGTAGGGTGGATGATTTAATTATCAAACACTGCCTCCATAAACTTTGGATCTCTAGCGTCAATCATGGCGTTCGAGGTTTTGTCTTTGTTCCTAGGGGACATGATATGATGTGATGGGTTATGATTTATCATTATTTTTTAAATAATTTCTTTGTTAGCCCCAAACCCATTTTTTCTTACAACATGTCGATCTTAGAGGGGATCTGGAAATGAGTTTAGGCCCAGGCTCGTGCCGTGGGCCCATTTCCAGGTCTGTGACCTATCATGGTTTCGAGCAAGGCCTGGGACCAGCCCTGGCCCACTTGGCCTTCGGCTTTTATACATGTAGAACCTTTTTTATATGTATATGTGGCCACTTGGGTCCAGGCCCCGCGCCAAATCCTAACGCCAAGTCACTCGACTTAGCAGTCTAGGCTTAGACGCCCTGTCTAAGTCTAGCAGCTAGACCAATCAGCCTAACACCTCTTGGGTCTGGACGTTGTAGCCTAGGCCTAGCCTTGGGCATTGCTCAGCATGTGTCAAACGCTCTTTGGACCCATGCATTATGAGTTGAGCCTAGTCCCAAGCGTTGTTTGGGTTTAGGCTTGTGGTTTGAGCTCACATCTAATCCCTTGAGATTTTTTTTTTCTAAACTCAGATTTTTTTATTCTAAATCCAAAGTGTCAAGAGACTCTTAACTTTTGGAGTCTCTTGCTTATTGCATATAATATAAGAAATTTCCTCAAAAAATGTGTATTTCGCCTACATCTTTATATATAAGAATTTTTCATGACTTACCCTATTCATATCTTTTTAGTGCATATGTTAAAGGATATTTGTTTTTCTTAATATTTTTTAAAGAAATATTTATTTTTTATTAATACATATGTATTTATTTATCTTATTAATATTTAATATTTTTTAGATGAAATGACCTTTTAATCTTCTCATTTAAGCAGAAGAATAAAATTCATAAATTATAAATATTTTTTAACTATTCACGTAAATTATTTATAATTTTTTTCATTCTTAATATGCATACATAATATTATTTTTTCTTACAAAGCATTCATTACATATTAAAATAAAAACAAACAACCTTATTCTTAAAATTTAATATTCCTGTACATATTTATTACAATCAAAATTACAGTAGGCCTTTGCTTTGATGTTCTAAACTACTTTTGGTTATTGCTATAAAAAAAACAAAGAACATGTTTATTTCTTGAAAAGTAGTTTTTAAAGAAAAACAAAGGTCATATTTGTTTCTTGAAAAGTAATTTTTTAAAAGTCATTTTTCAAACTTTCTTGTGTTTGTTTGGTTATTTTCCAAACTTCCCTGTGTTTATTTGCTATTAGAAAAGGTAGTCAATGAAAAATACTTTTCGGTTAATAAAAGTAGTCAATAAAAAATACTTTTCGGTCAACGGAAAACACTTTCCAGTCAAAAGAAAACGTTTTCCCGTTAATGAAAAATACTTTCCAATCAAAAAAAAAATTTAACTTGGTTTCCAGGAAAGTGTTTTCCCTTCTAGCTGTGTTTGTTTTTTGAAAAATAGTTTTCAAAAAATCACTTTCCAAACTTTCATGTGTTTGTTTGCTATTAGAAAAGTTGGTCAATGGAAAACGCTTTCCAGTCAAAGAAAGATTTAGCTTGATTTTCAGGAAAGCGTTTCCTTGAAAAATTTGGGCGGAAAACATTTACCGGAAGTTGTAAAAAATTTAGAAATATCACAAAAAACACTTACCAGAAGTTGTAAAAAATTTAGAAATGTCATTATTTGCTGATTATATCAAATTTGATCCTCAAATTTTTGATTGCTATATATATTTTGTTTTGAATATTTATTTTTAATTTCATCTCTTAAAATTTAATTTTTATATTAACTTTGGTCTTCATTTTTATAATTACTATTGGGTTTTTTATTTATTTTTTATTAAAAAAATTTATTTATCGGCTTTTTTTTATTATTTTGTTTATTAAATTTTTTTATCTATCAAATTTGGTCCTCATTCTTTTGATTGTTATTTATTTTATTTGAAATACTTTATGAAAAGTTAATTATTATTATTTTAATTTGTTCATTGTTTTTAAGATTTGATCTTTATTGTTTGGATTATTATTTATTTTATTTGAGATAATTTATGAATATTTTATCTGAGATAATTTATGAAATTTTTTTTTTTTTCAATTTCATTTTCATTCAACTTTTTAATTTGTAAGATTTGTTCTTTATTATTTAATAAACTTAAAAAAAATAAAACATTAATAAGTTATTTTCCAGTTTATTTCACATGACATAACCAAATATTGGAAAATATTTTCCAACTTATTTTTCATTACATTATCAAATATCAAAAAATATTTTTCTAAAATTTATTTTTTCTGAAATTTACTTTTAAAAACAAATTATTTTTCAGCAAATAAAGAAGATCAAAGTAAAAGAATGCATTCCAACAACTAGATATCAAAATGCTTCTGCACTATGCTTTGTGGTAGGTATGTTACTGCACACAATCTAAACAAGGGGCTGTCTGGTAAAAATTCCACCTTAATTCGTGCCCAAGATTTTGATCATATATGTCACTTAAACAAGATTATTAGCTTTCTAATCCCATATTAAGATTAAATGGTCTTTGAGGCGAAGTACTTTGGCCCCATTCTGCGTGGATCTTACTGCCCGTGCAAGTGAAGGACGCATTGATCCGGTTATTGGGCGACACTCTGAAATTGAAAGCATTGTTCACATGCTTTGCCGGAGCACAGAAAATAACCCCATCCTTCTTGGTGAAAGTGGAGTTGGAAAGACAGCCATTGCCAAAGGATTAGCTATAATTTTTTTTTTTCATGTTTACTGTATTTTCTCTATAAAAATATTGATTTAGGATGTGTTTGGGAACACAATTCAAACCTGTTATTAAAAATTAAAAAATTTATTTTTATATTTAAAATTATTTTATATATATATATATATATATATATATATATATGAAAATCCTCATAACCATTAAAAAAAACTGTTTTGCAAGTACAACGCTTTCTTTATGAACTACACATGTTGAGTTTTGGAAGATCATCGCCACACATGGAAAAAAACACGACAGGCATTTTCTTCTATCCTTTTTCCGGCCAGATGGTGTCCCCTGCCAGCTTTCATCTGTGCAGAGTAAATCCCAAGTTTTTTATCGAAGAAAAAACAAATGAATCCATACTCCGAGTATCCGAACTTTAAATCGTACTAGCAATCTGAAGTTGGGATGGTAACAACCAAGGACCACGCTAGAACAGGCTTTCAACCATCACTTTCAAAGTAGTTTTCTACTGCCCCCCAGGTGGACCAGATTTCCACCGTCACCGGTCAAATTGTCGGAGGATATTTTGCATTCCTCGGATTGAATGGCACTCTCAACTCAGAATTCAGATGCAATTACCCCGTGACTGCTCTCTCTTTCACAAGTCTTCCCCGAGCAATCAATTGGCACAGCCAGTTGCAAGCGGAGGAAATTGGTGAGACCCACAGCTTAGACAATGGACATCATCATCAGGATTGGAATTATGAACCTTTCTTAGGTCCCTTCCACGCCTTGCACTAGATTTTTGCAGCACTTGCAGCCAAGGGTGGAACTATAAAATTTTAACTAGGGTTTCGTCATAAAAACTATAAAATTAGTAGAAAGCAAGGATTTTATTTTCGGAGAGGCTAAATGCATAACTGCCATAAAAAAATTGAAAAAATAAAGATTAAAATTAAAAAAATTTAAGACTTTCGAGGGTGCAAAGCTTGCCCTATGTCCGCTCCTGCTAGAGAATGCATGTCTAATTTTTAAAAGGTATACTTAAAATCATGAGGCTATAAATTTATTCAGTTTATTAATTTAAATTTTATAAACCTATTATTAGAAATTTATGTGATTATTAACTTTAACACCTATAAAATTATTTATATTTATATAACTATTGACTTAAAATTTATAAAATTAATTATAAGGTATTATAAAATTAATTATAAGGTAATGGGACACACATATTAATTAAAAACCAAAAAAACGAAAAGCATGTATGTATTAAATATTCACTTGTACAGTTGATATAATTTTGACCAAGTTTACTAACAAAATTGCAAAAGGACCACTCGTCATCTTTAACTATTTAATATGAAAGAAACTTCGATCTTGACTGGCCAAAAGGCCTGTCAAGGATATTTTACATGGGATATACTCTCAGAAGCCCCATTCAAGTTTCAATCCATCTTAAAAGAAGAGTCCTTTTCGAATAGCTCCACCTCTGCTGCGCTGATTGCTCCATAAAACTTCTCTAGTGAGACCCACCACCGGTGACACTCAAGGGATTGGTCTTTGGACCTAACAAGTAAACACCATCACCTGCATTAGGGAGGATTTTTGCAGCTGTAGCGGACACTGTATATGGCCACACTCAGAAGTTTCTGAAAGGTAAGTGCGGGACATGTTCAGTCATGTTATTTCATGCCTATTGTTCTCTCTTTAAGGTGTCAAGGCAGTCACAGAGAGACGAGAAAGATGACAACGAAATCAAACTCATCAACGAGATAAAATTAAAGGGAAATGAGCTTTGGATACAAGGAAATCGTAGTGCAGATTAAGATCACACAAACTCCAGTACTAGGAAACAATAAACCAAAAACCCGACTGCTTGTAACTAAGACGCATAGCATCTTCACATATTTGCCATTGTGGCAAAAGTCTACTGAGGGTTTGGAGGACGGCTATTGGCAGCAGAGACCCTAGAACCCCATTCCAAAAGTTCTTTACTAGTATCATCCTTGTGAGCAATAACCTCAATGAAGCACAAGCTATCCTTCTTTGATCCTGTTGCAGTCTCAATTGCTTCAACCAGATCTTCCTCACAGAATACCTGAAAGGGAAAATTCAGCAAACGGTGTCGGATGCTTGTTTTTTACTACTGAAACATATATGCATTGAAAGCAAATGAACTTAGTACACAAGCTCACCTTGGCTGTCCAGCACTTGCCTTCACCATTGTGGATGGCATCAACCAAGCCAGTGTAGTTCCAGTTCTTAATCACATTGTAAGGACCATCATGGATCTCGACTTCAATGGTGTATCCACCATTGTTTATGAGGAAGATGATGTTCTTCTGTCCACATCGCAGCATGGTTGACACGTCTTGAACAGTCACCTATAGGAAATTAACGGAGCAATAAGCAATGTATTGAATATGATACTCCGGAAGATGGAAAAAAACAAACATAATTCATAACCAACAATAAATTTGACAAGCTACAAATAATAATTTCACGAAAGGATGAGGATTTGGATATGTCAAAATCTGAAATGTTAGCAGAGGAGGTAAAAAACAGTTCTGGGTAGTATTTCTGGTTGTCTACCTGAAAGCTACCATCTCCAATGAAAGAAATCACACGCTTCTCTGGCACAGCCTGAGCATACCCAAGAGTTGCACCAACTGACCACCCAATTGATCCATATTGCATTTGGAACTCGTACCTACAAATCCAAATTCACATACACCATTAAATTTATGAACTCAAATTTAATTACTATAACATCACATATCAAATTCTCAACTGCTTACCCGCATCCCCTAGGCAATTTCAGCTTTTGGCAGTTAAACCATGAGTCTCCAGTCTCAGCAATCACAGCAGTTTCACCAGACAGCATCTTCTGTATATGTTGAAACAGAACATTAACCCTCAAAGGTTCTTTGGGAGCACCCCTCAAAGGTTGTCCCTCGGGAACAAAAATCCTGTGGTAATTATCATAAGCAGTAGTATTGCACTTGAGCCTCTTAGCAAGGGCACTTAAAAAATCCTTCATCAGAATACACCCAAATGCAGGTCCATTTGCAATCACCACACGTTCAGGCTGCACAATAATCGCCTTCTCCTTCTTGAGAAGGAGAGAATACCCAACAGAACTATAATCATTGAAAATTGGTCCAGCAAACAAGTAAGCATCTGCAGACTCCACAATCTCAGCACAGAAAGCAGTGCTCACTGCACCCCAGTAAGTCCCAATGAAATGTGGATGATGCTCTGGCACAAGCCCTTTAGCCGAAGGCATAATTGCAAGCGCATAACCTGAAGCATCAGCTAACTCCACAAATGCCTCGCCTGCATGTGCGGATCTTAGTTTAGGCCCACCCACCAAAACTGGTTTCACTGCCTTGTTCAAGAAATCGGCAGCCGCTTCCACTGCAGCCTCTAAACCCAATTTGTTACTCAATCTGTAAAACAAAAATCAATACAACACCTAAGTATCCAAACCCCACAATTGTTCCCGATTACTAAGAAGACTTAATTATAAACAAAGACCAATCAAGAATCCAAAGAAATTACTTGGGGGTGAGCGAGAAAGGAACCGGTTCACGGCTAAAAGTTGGATGAGGGATTGCTGACAGGTTACAGCTAACACTGATATAAACAGGCTTGCTTTCTTTCAGAGCAGTTGAAATAGCAGTGTCTATCAGCTCATGTGCATCCTCCAAGTTATTCACCACAGCCTACGAAAACAATCAAACCCCATATACAATTAATCAATAATCACCAAATCCCCACAAATACAATATGATAAGAAAAAAATAATATTATATATATATAAAAGCTGGAATTGTGGGGTCCACAGGTGAATCTATTCTGAAGATCACGATCCAACAACGTTTCTATATTCTGAAAGTTTTAACGTTATTTAAAATATCTTTACCTGAAAACAAGTAACAGTCTGGAAACATGCAAGCTCCTGGCTAAAGTCAGGCAAGCCAATGGTGTGGTGCAGAATCCTGTTAGTTCCATAATCATTGGAGTTGGGCCCACCAACAATGCATATGACAGGCAAATTCTCACTGTAAGCACCAGCAATAGCATTCAGCACACTGAGTCCCCCAACAGTGAACGTGACAACACAAGCGCCAACGCCACGCGATCGGGCGTATCCATCCGCAGCGTAGCCGGCGTTGAGCTCGTTACAGCAACCGACAAGGTTAAGCTCGGGCTCAGCGATCAAGTGGTCGAGAAGGGTGAGGTTGAAGTCACCGGGGACGGAGAAAACGTCATTGACACCGATTTGGACGAGTCGGCGAGCGAGGTGCCGACCCAGCGTCGCCTCGGATGAGTTGATTACGGTGGGTGAGACCGAGCTTTGGATAGCCGCTACGGCGCCGTTTGTCGGGTTGATCATGTCGTTGCTGGTTGGTCGGCAGGTGTCAAGAGATCCTATCTTGGTGTCCATGTTGAAAGAAAGAGTCCTTTTTTTGTGTATATATAAATATTTTGTTGGAAATAAAAGAGAAAATGGAAGAGAAATAAATAGCCAGGTGTAGAGAGAAGAAGATGAAATGAAAAAAAAAAATGAAAAATCAAAAGGAGAAAAATCCAAAGGATGGCTTTTGTTTTGGAGAGGGTTCTGAAGAGGTTAATTTAGTATGAAATTGAGGGTTTTGTTTTTTTGTTCGATCATGGGAGAGGAGATGGCCGCGGGGAGGATTTTATAGTGGAATATTAGGCGAGGGGAGGAGGGTTACTAGGGGCGGTTTTGGGGAGATATTTCAGGGGTGAATTGAAAGGTGGTTTGTGTTCGTGGATTATAGGAGGATCAAGAAAAATCATTAATTACTATTATTTTATGGGAAAAATAATTAACTACTCCTTTTTATGTTGAGAGATTATATTAAGTCCCATAAAAATACAAAAATTATCTCTTTTTTTTGTTTTTTTCCCCCTGTTTCTCTTCTCAGTTCGAGTACTCTGAAATTTCCAAGGAAAAAAAATACAAACATATCATTGTATTCATTAATGTTAATGTTGACACATGGCAAATAAAAGGACAATTTTTTTTTTTTTTTTTTAGATTAACGTGGATGTTCGGGCCAGCTTGCGCACATCACGACTAATCCCACGGGCCCTGGGATAGGAGTGATGGACGGTCCCGGTGGATTAATTGGTGTGTATAGTATTGTGTTTTAAAAATATTTTAAAAAAATTAAAAAAATTATTTTATATTAATAATTTTTTAATATTTTTAAATTATTTTAATTTTATTATACTTATTTAAAAAATTTAAAAATATATTATTAATAACATTTACGAGTAAAAAATATTTTAAAAAATAAGAAACCATTCTTTCAAATCCACTTAAAATTATATTAAAAAATAATTTTAAATTATAATATATTATATTAAAAATATTTTAAAAAATAATATTTTAAAAAATAATCAACTCGAATTAAATACAAATACATGAGTTGAGTGGTTATTAATGATTACTGCTTGACATTCAAGCGCTGTGCTTGCTCCAATTCACTCCACTCCTTTCCATTTTTTAAGCTTTTCTTTTATACAAGTCACGAGATTTTTGTTTCGTGTGAAAGGAAAATGCTACAATTTGTAATTAATGAAACTATTAAATTTATTTTTCTTTTCCTTTCAATGTGTGTAAATATTATAATTTTAAATAGGATAATGTTGTAAGAAATAACAATGAGTATCCATATATTAATTTAAAATAGAGTAAAAATTAAAATCAGTATCTTAATCACTATTTAATAGATAAAAGATTGAGATATTTATGTTTATATAAATCGTAAAATATAAATATTAAAAAGAAATTTGTATCTCAAGCCGGATTAGAGAATACTCATGTTATACTCTGTCTATTATGTATTAAACAAGGTAAACAGTAAATACCTGAGAATCTTACTTATTTATATCAATTCAAATCAATATTCATATGAATTGAAATGTCGTCCTTCGAAGTCAAGAACCACCAAAGATTTTAAGTAGTAAACAAAAAGGAAATTGGCATCCTATAATTAAATAATATTAACGGGTTTCTGTTTATATATTCGTGGGCTTGAAGAAAAAGCAAGTCAAAGGAGTCAACCTATCAAATACCGCAGCCAAGTTCTGGTTAAGTGGGTTTGGTGCGGCTTAGCTGTGCCCTGGTTTTGAGCCCTGTTTCGTTACTGGCTAGATTGCAACAGGACCTGGCGACCGGCCACTGACCACTGCTCTCAGCTCAAGAAACCAGAAAACGACGTCGTAATTATGGTTGAGACTAAAACCACGTACGAGCTCCTCCAAAACCACTTGTTTCCCAGAAAAACCAGTGGAGTTGCTGGTAATTAGTGGACAGCTGCTGAATTAAGAAAAAGTGGGCTAATTAGAGCATTCCACGTGGATTGCACAAACCTGTACATGTTACTGGAGCTTTCCACTTGGTTGATCGGTGGCTGAACAATGACCCAAGGATTGAGACGAGCGAATCAGCAGGACAGAGGTTTCCTAGGCTGGACACTTATTTTATTTTTTTATTGAAACACTTTCATCCTTGAAAAGTTATATTTTTTTTTTTATTGGAACACTTTCATCCTTGAAAAGTTATATTTTTATTGTTTAAAAAATGAAAAAAAAAATCAGGAATTTCCTTTTTATCAGATATATTTTGAAGTTGATTAGAATTATAGTAGATGTTATTTTTTAAAATATTTTTTATTTGAATATATAAAAAAACAAACTGTGATATCTTGAGGAGGTTGGCAAAACCGCAGAACAGTACGAGAATAAGCTTTGCGCTGCGTGGCATCGAATATCGCCGCAGATTGGATCACGTGAGCTCAGTGGACAAGGAGAAGGTTTACGTCAACAAAAGCAAGAGTCGCGGCGGACAACCGACTATTCCACCTCCATTGAGCCACGTGACAATCCAGAGACAGCATCACTGTAAAGTTGAAATGTTAAAATATTATAAGTTGCGTGATTAATGTTTTTAGCCAATTAACCACATGCGGTGTTCCATCTTTAAAAAATATATATTTAATTACTCAAATTAAATATATATTTAATATATTATTTCATTCTAAACATGAATTTAAAAAAAGTTAAAACTTAAAAAACACATATACTCTATTAAAATAAATGTGATAATAATAATAATAATAATAATATATGAGTTATTAAAATAAATGCGATAATAATAATAATAATAATAATAATATATGAGTTACTGTTTTCGTTTCTTTCTCTAGTTCTTTTCTCTACCTTGGAAGAAATTTAATTTAAAAAAAAACAGAATTGATTTTTTTATAAAAATAGAGTTTAAATCTTCACTAAGAAATTATTTAATGCTCCTGATCAATCTATATGTTTCATTGTTTTACAATTTTTTATAAGCACTTGAAAATATTGTCATAAAAAATAGTATTTATTCAATATATTAAATTAATACCATTGATTTTTATTTAAGTATTCGTGGTGGCGTCATGACCGTGATGTCAAGCTGCCACTGTTTTGGGTTTCTACCTTCCTAGCTCCAGTTGTCGGTAGAACTAGATGGCTATCAGAACGTTAGACTTCAAATGGTGAAAGGGAAAGCATATTCAAGGTAGATACTATTTTGAAGAGATAAAGTAAATTTTTAAATAGTATAAATATAGTTTTTTATTATATGTATTTAAATAGAAAAAATATATATTTGAAAAGCTAATTGTGTTGAAGTGTAAGAAATAAATACTTTTTTTTAATGAATTTGATATTATTTTTAATTTACATGATTGCATTTAAGATGTTTATTTTTTTTTGTTGACCCTACTTTAATGATTTTAATTCTCTTAAGAGATATATAAAAATATTATTTTTGAGATAAAAAATATACTTTGGTATCTTATTTAACACTCTTTTGAAGCTTATAAAATAAGTATGGAAGAGTCAAAATTATATATTTTTTTTTAATTTTTTGCTTCACAAAACACCTTTTGAAGTTGCTAGAAAGTTTTTAAAAAATTTAAATTTTTATTTAAAATATTTTATTTTTTATAGTATATACTAATGTTAAAAATATTTTTTAAATAAAAATATTATAATACTTTTTAAAAAATAAAAACAAACAATTACTATCCCACTTCGTGATAGTTACGGGAGAGGTCTATGCGTTCGTAAGGGGACCGCATCAGATTAGGCTTATGTCCATGCCACCTCATTATTTCTTCTAATAATGTGTAGCTTGTTCAAATCTCCTTAGGTTTATTTTGTAACAATATTTAATGTAGCGCTGAATAAAATCGGGTATAAAAAAGTGAAAGGCATAACGAATCTCAATGCATTGATTCGTATCAGACAAAACGTGCGCAGGTAAGCTCAAAGAAAGTAGCAGTGTAATGGATTAAATTTTAAATTTATATTTTAAATATTATTAATTTGAATGGGATAAATTTTAGAGTTATTAAAAAATTATATAATTATTAATTTTAAAAAATTAATAGAAATACATGTAAATTAATCTGATCATCCACAGTTTTTTTTTTTAAAAAAAACCTTGCTAGGGTGACAAATAAAAAAAATAAAAAATATTATCATGTCTGCTTAAAATGGTAAGTTATTGTTTTATTTGCCGGGATAAGTCACCTAGTGGTCAGTATTGTGGCTTGGTTGTTTTCGATTTTAATTAGAACACCGTACGGATATCATCAGTGCCTGATGGCGATCTTTTACTGGTTTGGGCTTCTTCTAAAAAGTCCTTGGTCTCTTCTAGCTCGCAGTACTAGTGTTTTGTTTGTTTATATGGCTGCTTTTCTATTTTAAATAACTACAGTAAAATAATTGTTTGATAAATATAAAAATATAATTAAATTTTGATTTTTATGTTAATTATATTATTAAGTAAATAGTGTAACATGCTATATTATTCTGATTGGACTAGTTCCGGTTCAAAATTTAATATATATTAAACTGAGTCCAACTCAGTAAAATAAAAAATATTTTTTTTAAATTTTGTTTTATTAAAAAAACTAGTGTTTAATATTATTTAATGACACTACATAAAATAGACAGAGATTACTTGATGACGTAGTATATACAAAATTTCATCGCAATTCTAATTTTATTTCTAATTATATTTTACCTGATGTTATTACGAGTTTAAAAAACCAAAAAAAATATAGTATTTATCGGATGTATTTCATACATGATAAAATTATAAATAGTTTAATAGAACAATGAAAATTTTTTTATATAAAGTATTGTTTATTTCATGATATAATAAAAATAGTTAAATCTACAATATTTAAATAAAAAATCATCAAAATTAATATATATTTTTCAAAATTATTTTATAACCTCAATTTTAAAAGTATCATTAACCAGATATATTAAACAACTTTTTATTCAACCTCAATTTTAACCACAGTTTTAACTAAAGATACATAAATACCAAATCAACCTTAACTAAAAATATTTTTTATAAAATATTTTTTTCAAATCATAACTACAATAGCCACTATAATACCAAACACACCTATAAGTTGCTAGAACGTTAATGACACGGGAGAGCAGTATATGTTTATAGTTCTAGTTGAATTAGTTTTTATTAAATTTTTATTTTTCAAAACATTAATTTTTTAATTTTTTGATATGATATTGTTAAAAATAAATTTTTAAAAATAATATATATATTATTTTAATATATTTTTAAGCTAAAAATAATTTGAAAAATAACTTCAACTATACTATCAAATAAAATTTTTGTTATTTTGTTTGATTTTGATAAATTCAATTTGGTTTTTGATTGAACTAATTTTTAAAATAAAAATAAAAAAATTAAATTTCAATTTAAATACGATTCTATTTTTTGGTGAAATATCAATAATTTATAATAAAAAATGATTTATAATTTTTCATTTCTTGAACACCATTTTTATCATGAATTAGATTTTTTATATTCATTGATATGCTAAAATATACCATTTTAGATTATTTTTTCTTGTCAATTTAATTAAAAAATAAGAAAAACCATTCCAAAAATTCAATTAATTACAAATAGCATCAAAGAACTAAACATCCAAGTCAAATAATATAACACATAAATATAAACATACAATTTATTTCAAAATCAACTTAAAAAAAAAGGATGAAAAAAAAAATCACAAAGAGTTTAACAAATAGGGTAGTAATTTTATATGACTCCTTAATATTAAGGGTTATATATGTGTGTTATTCGGTTTTCAGTTACTGAATCAAAACTATAAAAAAACTGAATTACACTATTCGGTTTTGAAAAAACAAATTGACAAAAAAGAGACAAAATCTTTAATTTGGTTAGATTAAACAATTTAAATCGAAAAGGATGGATGATATCAGTAAAACACATAATGCATTTGAGGTAACGGTAAATCAACTGTTGTTCAATATTTCTTTTCTGTTTAGGATTGTGATCTAAACAGGGATGAATCAAAATTTAAATTTATTTATTTATTAATATTTTAAATTTTTTTAATATACTAACATAAAAAATAATCTTTTAAAATAAAAAATTATTATTTTAATGTATTTTATAAAAAAATTTAAAAATACAATAATTATCACACTTGTGATTATCTATCAGTGTCTTGAAAGCGACTAGGGGATGGAAATGCGGGGTTAGATCACCGTCGAACCTCGCCATAGAACATGGACCACTGCCAACTTGAAAAACGTTGGAGAAAGACAAATCAATGTTCTGGTTCTGGTTAAGAACAAGGAATTATCAAACTTCTATCAACCCACGATTACTCTGTATGAAAAGAACCTAGAATCTCAATCTCAACTCGATCTCGCTTTCCATCTAGACAGTGCCCACCTAAGCAACCTACCATCATATGGGCGAAAAAAAAAAACTTGTCGTGGTAGAAAAGAAAAAAGCTTTAAGAGCTCGATTCCTCCTTTGACGTGGATACGTGATTATCGGACATCAAGTTTCCAGTTTCGACATTTCTATTTGACTGTCTGCAGCATAACCTTCCCACCAGAGTTCCCACAAGGCTGCAGGCCGCCCTCGTCAACTTCTACCGCTTTCCGCACGTTCTGCTAACAGCGTATATAGGAAGCATTCATTTTGGCAAAGCTTCGTGGATAGTGGGTGACCACAGCTTTAGAAGCTCTGATCATGCACCACAAATTGATTTGGGTTTCGGACGCTGGTATTGCAAGGAGCCATGCCGAACCTGCACAGAAGTTTGATTTGTGCAGCTGGACTTCCAGGAAAAGCGTGTTTAACGAGAACAAAATCACAAAGATATATATAAACACGGCACTCACTGTGGTCCATAGACGCCAACAAAACTTCAAGATGTTGAACAACTCTAAACGCTCTACAACGTGGTTTCGTCAAGCTCCACCGCTAGTACATCGACTTCGGCTAGAAATTGGAACAGCACAACAGAGTAGGGTAATTAAGTTCAGTTGGATGACAAAAATAAATAAATAAATTACAGTGTCCTGACAACTGTGAGTTTGAGCTACACTATGTTTTGACAAAATCTCTTCTCAGGGGCAAGAACTTCCCGGCTACTAATATTTAATATCTTGATATCGTGCCTTTGCAGAATGACAACACCACGAGAGATGGAACCCGGGGGAAAAGGACCAGTTCTTACATGTATATCGACTACTATATAACAAGATCAAGCATTTGATGATTCTAAATCTACGTAAACTTCACAAATGTAAGTAATACTGGTTACTAGCAGCTCTTTCATTTGAGGACAGGCTTCTGTCTTGTCTTGGTAAATTGTACGTCCCCATTAAGAACAGAACTGATAAATTTTTCCACCTCTTCTGCAGTCATTTCACCTTTAAATGCTGCAAACTTCTGCGTCCGAGGTTTATAGGCTAACAATAATTTATCTGACGATTTGTATCCAGATTTGTCAAATGTGTTCAAGAATGATGACTGCTTGGCAACATCTAAAAGAGTGTAAGAAATAGAATCCCCAGAAGCTGCATTCCGTCGCCTTGATAATGATTTTTGAGAGACCTAAAACCAAAATCACATGACAAACAAAAACCTAGAGTCAGAAACCAAACGTTAAATTCTTTCACGTCCTTTGAAAAATCAATTTAGCTTCTGTATTAGGGCAACATGAATTCCAATGGCGACTAAATCAATGATGTAGGCCATAATGGTTGCCCATCTTGCTAGTACTTTTTGGTGCCTGGAACCATCTAGAAACCCATTACGTCAGATAGCAAATTGGAACATGCTCTGAAGTCATAATGCAACAAAACATTTTCTTTTGTAACCATCTAGAGCTTAAACACCAAGCTAATCAGCAAGACAAAACCGAGAACTTTTAACCATTAAAGTGACAAATCCACAGAAAATTTCTGTTCGCTACAGTCAAAGACGAATACCCAACCTATACCTTCCCACTCTCTCTTCTTAGACCAGCAGGGTACAGGTATTGGGTACCATGCCAAGTTTTACAAGTTTCCAAGTGCATTAAAGCTGAAGTTCTTTTCACATCCATTGTTTCAACTCTCTTGTAAGCTGCAGTGGTCAAGTGTGATCATAAAATGACTTAAGTGAGGAGTGCGGATATGAACATATTGTGCGAACCATCTATAAGAATTACAGTTATCTCCATGTAGAAAAAATAATTTGAACAAGATATTCACTTACCATGGACAGGATGTCTTCCAGCTTCTCCTTTACTTTCAAAGTTCTGAAACCACCTATGATGCAAACAGGGGTTTTTCCCCCACATAGAGCATCAAAATTTGATCCTGTCAGTAAAGATACATGTTTCCCACCAGAATCAGCCTGGGCTTTTCTATCCTTACTCGCTGCTGCTTTCTTGTTCTTTTTTTCAAACCCTTCAAGTAAGGTACTGAGATCATGAACACCAGATTTCAAATCTTTCACAAAAATCCCCGACTTTAAGACATGCTTCTCCCCATTTGCTAACCAACCAACAATAGCTGGAAGCGCATCAACCCCTAACTTCTTTGGCATTGGGTCAGTAACATCGCGAACCTGAATAAACAACAACCTCAATTATTTTTCAGGGAGGGGGGTGCTCATTTTATTTTAAATATACTCCACATAAATTAACATTCAAAATAAAATATTAAGTTACTATTAGTGTGATTTTTGAAGAAATATATAGTTGTCTAAATATCCTTCTACAATGAATTCTGGCAGGTTAGTAATGTCAAAATTTCTCATTCAAATGTAGAGGTATAGATAATCTATCAGCTGATAATCAGGTCCAACATACCTCCACGTCATTGAAAATGAAGCGTTTATGAAACAAACCACTAAGCGCACGCCAGATCACAGGTGTATCTTTTTTGGTGGAAAGAAGCACAACTCTGGGTAATTTTTCCTCCTCACCAGAATAAGACTGAAGATGTTTCAGGTCAATCCGCTTTGAAAACCTTGGTAAGTGGTCTTGGCAAAAAGATTTTAAAGTTTTTGCAACCAAATCACCATTGTACTCCACCAAAGAACCCTTATCGCTTGCTTTGTTTGAATAAACAAATACCCTAGGCACTCGTCGTGGTTGAGTCCCAAGTTCCTTACAAAAGGACATTTCAGTTTCACAATTTATCCTTCCAACCTGTCATAGAAAGAGAAAGAGAACGAATATGTAAACAGATCAATATAAAATCAAATGATGGAAATCAATAGAAAATATGAAAATACCTTTAAAGCTCCTTGTAATGAATCAGCGACCTCCTGTATGATTGATTCATAAAATTGGCTCCCCTTCAAAGAAGAAGTATAAGATAATAAAAGCCAAGTCATTCCTTGGTCAGCAATTTCTTTATTGAAGACTTGAGAATTTACGACCTTGATGCTCTTGGGAGAACTTCTAGAACCAGTTTGTGACCTAGATTGAGACCTGGTTGAACCACCAAACCGCCCTCCACCAAGATCACCCCCAAAAAAATTGGAAAAAATATCGTTCAGGCCAAAACCAAATGAACTCTGAGAACTGGGACCACCAAAGGAAAATGAAAATGACCGGGAATTTCCCTGGTCTCCCATATCCTGCCAGTCACCTGGTCTGAAGGTATAACTATTTTGCCCCTGTCCACCATTTGTGAAATAAGTATACCCACCCTGGTCCCCAGGATACCCAGCATTAAATCCAGGATTTCCCTTCTCATCTCCATATAGATCATAATTTTTCCTTTTCTCTTCATCAGATAGAATCTCATATGCTGATAAAAACAAGAAAATAAAAATCAACAATATGACTGGAAGATTAGCAAAACTAAGACAAAGGTTATTTCCTTCTAATAGTTAACCCCTTAACAAACCATTTGATCCTGTCATGCCATAAGATGCTGCTCAAAAACCAATTCAGCTCACATTATAACTGAACAGGTTTGATCAATAAAACAAATACTAATACAGATAATATATCACTATTTCAATAAACCAAACACTGTCCATGATTTTGCATATCGATATAATTGATGCATCAGCAAGAAATAATAAACACGCAGTCAAGTTAATAGCAACAAGAAACAAGGTTAAAGAAATAACATGACACAGAATATGAAAGAAAAATGATATTAAAATGAAATAAGTGTACAATACCATTATTGATCTCCGCAAACTTTTCTTGAGCGCCCTTATTTTTATTCTTGTCAGGGTGATATTGGAGAGAGAGCCTGCAAAATGACAAGGGCTCAGGGTGAGAAACTAGAAAACATGCCACACAATTGTTTGTGTGCGTTTGTGCTATGTTGGTGGCATTTAAGTTTTCCTCGCTTTGTAAATTCATGTGCGTAGCAAACTTTTTGCTTTGCATAAGCATGTATGGTAATTTTTGTACATGTCGTATACAATTTCTGTCTGGTCAGACAAAACATCTCAGCCCAAACCCGACAAATAAGAAAGCAGGCTAAGGTCTTTCACATAAATCCACTCACAGGCAGCTATTTCTATCCAAGATTTCAAAGTTCCCTCGGTGCACAGTATAGCACAATCATCATCTCTTCAAACGCTCAATATACCACAGAAAAACTACTAAAGAATGGTAAGATATCCTCAAGCCAAAGCCAAAACAACTAATATGCACACTTATGTAATGTTTTGGCTTAGACCTATGACCATTCATGACAAACTGTATACTTAAAAAATGTAACTTTTCTTCATCAACTAAGGTCACTTCTTGATATGCGCGCGCGCGCGTTGCAGAGAGAAAATGCAACTACCATTTAAAAAAAAAAAAAAAGGGGGTACCGTAGACGAAACAGAGAGCAGAACATACTTGTGGAAAGCTTTTTGTATTTCTCGTTGACTTGCGTTTTTCTCCACTCCAAGAACCTGGTACAAAAGGCACCATCGATAAAAAAAACTTCAAAAAAGAAAATCATCACTGGCACAAATGTTTTACTTAAACAAGCGAAAAGGACCAAGTTTTCTTCTCCCTTCTAAGGATTTAAAGGCCTCTCATTTTATCAAGCCTCCATTCCTTCTGTCCTCAATTTACCACCTCTGCCCTACATCCTGCTCCCTTCACAATCGCTAGCCACTGCTGACTAATTGACTAAAACATAAAATCCTTATCTTTGATTAACCAGTGATTAAATCCTGATTAACTAAACATAAAATACCCTAAACCACTTCAAGAACAATTAAGTAATTATTTTTTTGATAAATTTGAATAAAGCAAATTGCAAATATAAATTAAAACAAGAATTTCGAAATTGCCAACAAAATTGTAAATATAAGCAACAAAATTCGGTCCAAATAATTTTTTTTAAAAAAGCAGATAGAATTCAAAATCTTAACAATGTACGAATCATGTATCAATTTGGAAATTAATTTTCCACAAACATCCCTAAAAAATCAGTCAATCATACCTTGTAAGGGTCGACGGTTTTCGCTTCCAGCGTTAACAAAATCAGAGACAAAAGGAGCAAGAACAGCAACGTATATCGCGTTTTCATCTTCTGTTGTGTGCGCGAAAGAAGAGATTTTTACCGAGCGTCTGTGCGGTGCAGCGAGCAAGTGAGATAGAGATTACGAACGAAGAATTTGAGGTCCCGGCATTAAAATAGTTAGGCTTGGCGGGGTTTAGAAAAGCTCTAGATACTTCGGGTTAAGGCCGTTATGCATACGTGGCAATCTTAAAAAAATTACACGCTCTCTGGCCAATAGGATTTTAGATTTCTTTTATTTGGCACCGCTCCTTGTAGGGTCATGGGTGACGTGTCTTGTGGGCCCATGTCTGCTCCCAAGAAGAACGATGGACTTTTTTTTTTTTTTGTCAGATTAGATGCTTTTTTATCCATGAAACCTTGATTTTGTTATCGTTTCCTCCTCCACTTTTTTTTTCCTTACCTTTTAATCACATATTTAAACTCATTTTAATTTTTATTTATTAATATACAGTTTATTTTATTTTTAAATTTTCAGGTCTGACTGAGAGTAACATTAGGCAGTGGATAACCATTAGAAAGTTTGAACTTAATGTTAGATTCTAGTGTGGTAAGAGTGATTTTACTATATGTGAGACGTGCTCGAGCAAGTCAATTAGAAGAATATTTAGCCTAAGGTAGATAGTACCATGTCATAATCTAATTTTTTAATCCTATTTTTTTCAAATAATAAAAAAATAAGAAAATACATTTTCAATAAACATATTTAATTTTAAGCATTATTTTAGTCACTTGTCCTCTTTAATTTTATGTATCAATAAATATCCAGAATATAATAAAAATAAAGAACAGAAAAATACAATTGGGGTAATATTTGATAAATAATTGAGTTTAACAACTCAAGGATTGAGTTTGAGAAGTTAAAAAAAAACAAATCTAGGAATGGTTTAGATTGTGTCTGGGACTTAATTAAAGAGAAATTGAATAAAAATAGCATAGTTTGGCTAAGATTAGAAAAACTAAAGAACCACGGATGAATTTGAAATAAATGGACAAATTAAAAAATCAGCTAGGGGATTAATTTAAGAATAAAATCGAAATTGGGAGTCAAATTGATCAAAATTATATAATTTTGGAAACCAATGACTAAAGTGAAAAGTAACCAAATTAGAAGGGTCAATTAATCCAATTTAGGGATTAAATTGAAATAATATCCAAAATTAAAACCTTGAATGAAAATTGAAAAATCCATTAGTCAGGGACTACATTGAAAAGGTAAAACTATTCCAAGATCCAAATGAATTTTTATCCTACTTTGTTTCGGTCCAAAAATTAGTCTAGCCTAATTTTCAGTCCAATTAATTCATAATTTTATTCAAATGAAGTCATTTCAAGCAAATTAATCATCAATTCTAGCCTTTTAATCTCAAATCCTAGTTAATTCTCTAAAATTCCAGTTTCATTTTAGAATTGCAACCTAAATTGATTGCATTCTATCAAATCTTCATAAGTCCAATCCCAAAATCATTCCATTCTAGCTCATCTTAAAAAAACAATACAAAAAAAAAATGAGAACAACAGCAACCCTAAAAGGAATTCACATTAGAACACCATCATTACCCAAACTCCATCTCTTCCATACTAATATCTTTTATATTCAAACCCTCACTCTAGATCACAAATCATTTCAATCAATACATCCATTATTAACTAACAATTTCACGAAATCATCTTTCCCAACCATGAAAACCACTAAAATTTGGTTTAAAACATGATTAATGAACTTATTTGAAACTAAACTAAAAATGAGGTCCATTTATTTTTAGGGTTAAAACTTTGTTAAAAATTATGACTTATTTGGAGTGTGGTTGTTTTTTACTTAAAAATATATTAAAATAATATTTTTTATTTTAAAAATATTATTTTTGACATCAGCATATTAAAATGATCTGAAAACACTAAAAAAATTAATTTAAAGTAAAAAAATAAAAAAAAATTGTTTTTTTTCAAAAACACTCTTGAAACGCAAAAACAAACAAGGTTAATCTCCAACATAAACTCTTTAACATGAAAAAATAATATGTTTCAAACAAATTATAGGTGAATAAAAAATTAATCTCAAATAACATTTGATTGACATATTTGGTGAAACCAAAAACTTTATAAAATAAAAAGTTCAAAAGTTAGAATTAGGCTTAAAAGGCACAAGTCCTGAGTAAATTGAGCTTTAGGCTTAAATCTGAGATACACATCCAGCTTGATTAGCATAGATTATCATTAGAGGTTAAATAATTAAACAACTTGTGATATGTGATAGCCATAGTTTTGAAACTCGACCCAGTGGTTGACCCAGTCTAATGATGGGGTCATATGGGTTGACTCGGGTCAACCCAACAAAATTAAAAAAATTACAATATCCCCGTTTGTTCGCATTTCCGACCATCTCCGCCATGTCTTACATAAAAAGACCCAAAGCTAAAATCCATCGTCTTCTCTTGCATAATCTTGTCTTTATATGTCACTCTCCCAAATAAATCTAATAGAGACCCCTTTCCTAGCTAGAATTTGACAATCCACCATTCTCCCACCACAACAATCACAAACTTGGTCAATAGCAGCAGTTCCCACAACAGTCATGTAGCAGCTTCACCACCATCACCACCACTATATATTCTCTTTCTATTATAGTCTTTTTATCACCAAATCACAACATTTATTGCCCTTCTCACGCCACCCAAATCCGTCCCCATAGTAGCCTCAATAAATAAAAAAACCTGAGTGACCAAATACCACTTTAAATCGATAGTCTCTCCACCATGGTCCTTTTCCTCCACTTCTCAGCTTTTTTACACACAAGTACTTGATGGTCTTTTTCCGCGATGCTGCTTGCTCCCCTCCCCTCTAATCTATCCTTATAAAGGCTTGAGAGAATTGTAACTGAGTTATAAGGTAAATGAAAGAAACAAACAACATAGTCGCTGAGTTATAAAGCAACAAACCGTTTGAATCTTTAAAGAAAAAAAAATGAAGGTAGCCAGGTCTTAGTCGGGTTCACCTGGGTCAACCAAGTTCAGGGTGAACTCGCGAGGTCAATTGAGTTTCACCGTGCTAACTCCCCAACAGGTTTTTACTTAGACCTGGATCGGTCCCAAACCCGGGTCCCGGGTCAACCCACGGGGCTGTTCTAGGATTCAAAATTATGACGACAACTCAATCTTTAAACAGTTATTAAAAATCAAAGAAAATCAGATCTTCAAGTAATAAATCTTCAAACAACTTTAGATATGTTTAATAAGATCTCAAAGACTTCAAAAAATTTTTATTTTACTATTTCTGCTACGTGTATTGACACGACTAAAAGATTGATGTCATTTTATTTTACTATTTCTGCTACGTGTATCATATTCAGGAACCTAACAAATACTTGGTTTTGATTTTATAGTATACTAGTTAGAAAATAAATCTTGAACCTAATCCGAGACAATATCTTATTCTAAAGTTTTCTATTTGAAGGATATAATTATTAATGAAATTGAATCCATTGTAAATAATCATACATGAAAACTAATGTGGATCTTTCATATGAAAGTAGACTATTAGGCCATAAGTATATATTTCAAATAAAGATTAAAGTTGATGATAAAATTAGACTTGTTGTTAAAGGTTCTAGACAACAAGAAAGTATATATTATTTAGATACACGTTCACTCATGTCAAGAATAATTTCCAGATAAATATTAATAGCTATTGGAGTTATTAACAAACTTGTAATACAAATGAATATAAAAAGAACTTTTTAAAACAGTGACCTTGATGGGAAGATGCAGAAGATACACATGAAATAACCTAGAAGATTTGTTGTCAATAAACAAGTAAAGAAAGTTCATAAAGTTATTAAATCATTAAATGATTTGAAACAAATATTTACACAATAACATCCAAAATTTAAAGATGTTATGTTGTCAAATGAGTTCAAAATCAACTAAGTAGATAAATATATTTATATAAGAAACAAAGACAAATGCTATATTCTTGTATGTCTTTATATGAATGATATGCTAATTTTAAATAATAATGATTATATGATTAAACAAACTAAAAAAATATTAATTAACAAGTTTGACATTAAAAATTTGGGTATTGCAGATGTTATGTTAAAAATAAAAATCCTTAGGATACTTGATAAACTTGTTTTGTCATAGTCTTATTATATTGAAAAGAATCTCGATAATTTTTTTAAATATTACAATAACATTTTGAAAATATTAATTAATACAAGTATACATATCTCTAAGAATAAAGATAAAAAAAATAAATCAATTAGAATATTTTTAAATAATTAAAAGCTTAGTATATATTATGAACATATAAAATACGTAAAATTTAAAAATTCAATGACCAAATTCAAGTTTTTTATATTTTATAATATTAAAATATTTTTTATTTTTATTTCATACTTCTTATTTTTTTAACTATAAAATAGAACTTTATTTTATAAAATTGAAATAGAAGAATTGATAGAATTTATTTAGGAGTTCAATAAATTTTATTTTTATATTTTATATTTTTAATGTGTTAATAATAAAAATATTTTAATATATATAAAAAATATTTTTAAAATTTAATTCAATATAGTTAGGGTTTGTTTAATAGTATATTTACAGTTATTTTTTAAAATATTTTTCATTTAAATATATATATTAAAATAAATTTTTTATTTTTAAAAAATTATTTTAAAAATTATCATATTAAAATAATCTAAAAACTTAAAAAAAATTTAATTTATATTTTTTTTAAAATTAATTTTTTAAAAAACGGTCATGGCTAATCATATAATGAAAACACGCTTTACAAGAAAGAAACTAGACTCGTCCGCACATGACCCGAGTCCCCAGATTTTCCAGGTTATAGAGACCACCAGAAAGGAACCCAAACCCATTATAAACTGCGCCCAAACAGCATTGTACTTCTATTTCTTTTTAGCTCCTCCTCTCTCCTGTCTGGTTTCTCTCTCGCTTCATTATTCAGCTTCTAGAAACGCCAGGAAGCATAATCACAACCATCAATCATTAGAGTACCATTTTAATGAGCACAATATTAATTAAATCTTCAAAAAATTAATTCAAAATCACTTCAAAATTTTCTTCGATCCGATTCAAAGCGAGAGAGAAAAGGCTAAAAAGGAGCAGCAGCTATGGCGCTCTCAGCTTCTGATTTAGGCACAATATATTCTTTATTGACGAATTCAATGAGCGGCGATGAGAGCGTCCGCAAGCCAGCCGAGGCGGCGCTCTCGCAGTTCGAGAGTCGGCCTGGTTTCTGCTCCTGTCTAATGGTAAACCCTCTCTCGCTCGCTCTCTTCAGTTTTGATTTTGTATTTTATAGGGTTTAAGTTCAGTTCAAATTGCAATGCATGTGTGAATAATTGAATTTATTTCTAGGAAGTTATAACTGCAGCAGATTTAGCTTCGCAAGTCGATGTTCGGTTATTAGCTTCGGTGTACTTTAAGAATAGTATCAATCGGTACTGGAGGAACCGGAGGGATTCTGCGTAAGACTCTAGTCTCGTTGTTTTTATAATTTGAGCTTCATTTTTTGGATTTTTGTTGAATTTGGCGTAGTTTATGAGGTGATATTTTGGTATGTGAGCAGGGCAATAAGCAGTGAAGAGAAAAATCACTTGAGACAAAAATTACTGTCGCATTTGAGAGAAGAGAACGATAAGGTGATGATCTTAACTTTGTAAGTTGGAGCTCATAAAATGGGGTTCTGATTTGCTTTGCTAATTTGTAATTCAAATGTATATTTTTTTTAATCGATGTAGATAGCTGGACTGTTGGCTGTTCTTATTTCCAAGATTGCTCGCCTTGATTATCCAAGAGAATGGTATGTGTTTGTGGCATTTTATTTCTATATCATATGCTTTCATCGGTGGTTGTTTTTCTAGTTACTGGTTTTAGATTTTTTTTTTAAAGGATATTTTGTTGTAAGTACATTTTAGTGTGGGTTGCTGATACTTGCCTGATGTTTCTTTTGTAGAGGTTGCCTGTTGTTTCTCTTTTGGAATTTTCATTTTGATACTGAATATTAAATTTAGGGTGGAATACTCATTTTTTTATACTATTTTTAGTTTTTTACTTTATGCGTGAGCAGGGGATTTGGGGTTTTAGGGGGAGGGGAGGGGGTTGAACAAGATGCAGTTCCTTGTTAACAATGGGAGAATATAGTCTATTGTAATTCTGTTACAATGTTTGTCATCCTTATCATTACTGTCTTGCTATCAATGAAAAGTTGTGAAATTATATTGATGAATATAAAGGTGAAAATAGGGTAAAAAATGCAGTGGCTTTTCTTACATAAGTTTTTGTGACAAAACATCACAATCTTTGACTAGCAACAACAAATAGATCCAAAGTTGTTATGGATGCTCTGAGCTGAATGATTTTTTTTTTTTTTAACTAATGGTTATGCATTTAGTGATTTAGATATTGTTGAAGATCTTTTAGATTGGCAATCTTGTACTTTCTGTAATTAGTGCTAACTCCTGTATTTATATTTCCTGTTGTTGTAATTACTGATCTTTTCCCTACTAGCAGTTCTTTCTTCTTTTCTGTTCTAAGGTCCCTGAGTTACTTCATTCAGCTAACTTTATTTCTTGATCTCTCATTTCAACATTTTTAGGCCAGAGCTCTTTTCAGTTTTAGCGAACAAGCTTCAATCGGCAGATGTCCTTACCTCTCACAGGATTTTTTTGATTCTGTTCCGAACTCTGAAGGAATTATCCACTAAACGTCTTACTGTTGACCAAAGGAACTATGCAGAGGTATAACTTCTGAGTATTATCCCTTATGGTAGTATTCTTTATCCCATTTCTTTACATGCTATTCAGTTTCAAATGTCATCCAACCTGACAACGAAAAAAGTGCACTTCATCCGAATGTGAATGAAGTATGGATGGTAGGCTTGTTGTAGACGACTATGTTCCTGAGTGGAACAGCATTTATGTAAGCCCTGTGCCAGAAGTATCAGCATTTCAGGCTGCTGGATTCAGAATGTTCATAGATATCAGTACTGGCCTTATAATGAGTTAATGATATCAGTTATGGGTAGGCATTTCCTAGCAATGATCATGATTTTTATGATCTTGTAACTAAAGTGCACAGATAGAAACTTGCTCTCAAGCAAATAGTTATGTCTTAAATCATAGAGTTATGGTCACGTGTTTCACATATCACCATTTTTTGTGGCAGATAACATCCCATCTCTTTGGATATAGCTGGGGCCTTTGGCAGAGTGATGTTCAAGCTATATTAAATAGTTTCTCTACACTTGCACAAAGCTATACATCTAATGCTTTGGAACAGCGTCATGATGAGCTGTATCTAATGAGTGAGAGATGGCTATTATGTTTAAAAATAATTCGCCAATTGATTATTTCAGGGTTTCCAAGTGATTCAAAATGTGTACAGGTAGTTATTGAGTTCTTTCTCTTTATTTCCTTTCTTCAAATTTAAGAGTTTGGCACACTCTGTATTGCAATTTAACATGGGAGATTAACTTTTGATTATTTTTTTTTTTAAAATTTGTCAGGAGGTCCAACCAGTCAAGGAGGTTTCCCCTATACTCTTGAAAGCTATCCAGTCATTTCTCCCATACTGTGAGATAATTCTCTTGTTTTCAAACTTTTATTTGTTTTGCATATCCTAGTGGTGAGCTGTGGTAATCTGTGTTTAATAAACATCCCTAACCCCCCCCCCCCCCCCAAAAAAAAAAAAAAAAAAAAAGTAGTTCTAGAGATCATATAAGCCATGCATTTGGAAAACATGCATTGTGGCTACATGTAAATTTTAAGTGTTGGCTGATAAAAAAAAAAAAAAAACAAAAAAAGTAGTTCTAGAGATCATATAAGCCATGCATTTGGAAAACATGCATTGTGGCTACATGTAAATTTTAAGTGTTGGCTGATAAAAAAAAAAAAAACAAAAAAAGTAGTTCTAGAGATCATATAAGCCATGCATTTGGAAAACATGCATTGTGGCTACATGTAAATTTTAAGTGTTGGCTGATAAGTTATACAAGTAAGAATGTCCTAAACTGACTATGGAGAGTTGTTAAATTTTGATTTCTCACTATATTTCAGAATGAATTCTTGAATATATACAGCATCTACAAATCTATATTAGGACAACTATTAACTACACATAAATAGGTATTATTGCTTGATTTTGATTTATAGGAAAGGATATTTGACTTTCTGTTTTTACTCCCTACAAATTAGCTTCAAATTTGCCTTAATTACTTCAGAATCTTCAACGCTCCCCCTCAAGCTGGATGGAAGAGATCTTTCATTCCCAGCTTGTCCAAGGTGTTTTTGAACTCAGGATTCTGAACACCTTTAGTAAGTATATTAGCAAGTTGTTCCCTGATAGGTACATAAGGAGTGCATATCAATCCACTCTCAAACTTTTCTTTGATAAAATGTGGCTACCTCCACATGTTTAGTTCTATCATGTTGCACTGGAATGTGTGCTGTTGCAGTGGCAGGCTTATTGTCACAATACAACTTCATTGGTTCATCCCACTTGATTCTTAAATCTTCTAGGATAATCTTCATCCATAGTAACTCATAAATTCCAAGGGCCATTGATCTGAATTCTGCTTCTCCATGTCTCAAGATTTCCTCGTAGCAGAGTACAATAACCTGATGTTGATCTTCTATCTGTTAATGCACCAGCATAGTCTGTATCTGTATAGCTTTCAAGGTTCAGATTCCCATGATTTTTATACAAAATTCCTTTTCCAGGAGTAGACATTAAGTATTTGAGGAGTCTATATGCTGCCTGGAGATGTGAATCTTTCAGGTTGTGCATAAATTGACTTACCGCACTCACAACATAAACAATGTCTGGATGAGTGTGAGCTAAGTAGATCAACTTTTCAACTAACCTTTGGTATTAACCCTTGTTAGTTGTGGCTTCTTCCTCATCATTCTCAAGTCTGTGCTTTAGATCATTAGGTGTTTCACATGGTTTGTAGTCTACCATTCCTGTTTCCTTTAGAAGGTCAAGAATATATTTTTGTTGAGAGATAAAAATCCCCTTTTCTGAATGTGTTATTTCTATGCCAAAAAAGTATTTCAACTTCCCCAATTCCTTGATTTCAAATTCTGCTGAAAGTCTCTTTCTCAACTTATCTCTTTCCACAAAGTCATCACTTATTATTATAATGTCATCACATAAACAATCAGAATAGTAACTCTCCCTGAAATGGAGTGTTTGATGAACAAAGTATGATCTCCTTGGCTTTGCTGATATCCCATAAAAACCATGGCTTTGGTGAACCTTTCAAGCTAGGCTCTAGGGGACTGTTTTAAGCCATAAAGTGCTTTTTTTAGTCTGCAGACCTGGTTGGAAAGAAGGGAGTGACTGAATCCTGGTGATGGATCCATATAAACCTCTTCTTCCAAGTCTCCATGTAAGAAGGCATTCTTAACGTCGTATTGCTGCATACACCATCCAAGATTACCATATAAAGAAATCAGAATTCGAATGGTGTTCATCTTAGCAACTGGAGCAAATATCTCTTGATAGTCTATCCTAAATGTTTGTGTAAATTCTTTTGCAACTAGCCTGGCTTTATACATTTGTAGGTTGCCATCAGCTTTATATTTCAAGGCATAAACCTACTTACACCCAACTATTTTCTTCTCTTTTGGTAACCCAACTACTTCCCATCTTTGATTCCTCTCTAATGCATTCATCTCTTCTCTCATGACAATTTTCCAATTCTCATTTCTTAGAGCCTCATGCAAGTTTTTTAGGATAGTTATGGAGTTTATTTTTGAGAGAGGCTTTGTGTGATGGTGTGAACTTTTGAAACGATATAAAATTAGCTATAGGATATAAGGGATTCTTGGTGCATTCTCTTCTTCCTTTTCTAATAGCAATTGGTTGATCAAGGTCAGGAGGAGGTAGAGATGAATGAGAAAGTTCATTACCTTGCTCTCGTTCAGATTCTCGGGCTTGCAAGAGAGTCAAATCAGGCTATATCCTTCTTCTATATACTTGAAGAGGTATGTCAGCAGTAGTTTCTCCCTGCAGGGTAATATTTGGAGACTCACAAAATGGTGAAATGGGAGATGATTGTTGCCTAGATGGGATTTGGAATGAAAAAATGTCAAAGTCATTGTTAGTCTTATCTTTTGTGTTGTTTTCCTTCCCTTGAAGAGAAGATTTGTTGAAGAAAGACTGATTTTCATTAAAACTTACATCCTTTGACACAAGAAATCTACTTAAAGATGGATGATAACATATGTAAACTTTTTGTGTGATGGAATATCCTATGAAAACACACTTAAGAGCTCTAACATCAAGTTTGTCTCGTTGATGTTTATGAATGTGAACATAGGTGACACACCCAAAGATCCTTAGGGGAATTTTAGAATAAAAATTATTCTTTGGAAAGAATTTTGACAAATAGTTTAAAGGACTGTTAAAACCAATAACTCTTGAAGGTATTTGCTTTATCAAATATGTAGAGGTTAAAACTGCTTCCCCCTAATAATTTTTTGGAACTTGATGTTGGAATAGTAAAGTTCGAGTAGTTTCAAAGAGATGTATATTTTTTCTTTCTATTAACCCATTTTGTTAGGGAGTATTGACACAAGATGATTGATGAATAATCCCTTCTTTTTCAAAGTATGGTGATAAAATTTGATTAAAGCAGTCCTTAGCATTATTAGTTTTAAAACCTTTAATGCTAATCCCAAATTGATTCCTAATCATATTTGTAAAGTTTGGAAGGATATGACTCACATCAAATTTTCTTTGAGAAGGTAAACCCAAGTCATTCAGGTGCAATCATCAATAAATGTTACAAAATCTTTTGCTTCTGAAATATTAGGAATGTTATAGGAACCTTATATATCTGAGTGAATTATAGTAAATGGAGACAAATCTTGAATCACTTATAGTAAAAGGCACTCAATAGTGCTTTGCAAATTCATAGATTTCACAATGCAATTGTTCAACACCAAGATTTTTATATAAAGACAGAAACATGTTCCTAAGAATCTTAAATGATAGATGTCCTAAACGACAATGATGATTCCAAACATCAGTTTTATTAGAATTAACTGAAATGAATGATAAAGAAGGGGAGTTACTACTGCTGCCTTGCATTCCATGCATGTACAGCCCGTCCTTGACTCTAGCTTGCCCAATCGTCCTCCCTGTAGCTAGGTCCTGCATATAATATGCAGTGATCAAGAAAGAAAGTTACACTACAATTTATGTCTTTAATTAGTTTTTGGATAGACAACAGATTTGTAGTTAGATTAGAAACATGTAATACTCTTTTAAGAGTAAATACAGGATTAAGAGGGATTGTTCCCTGGTCTGCAATTGTGGTTAGAGATACATTAGCCACCATGATTTTCTCACGGCTAGGACATGGTTGATATGATGTGAAGGCACTTGCAGAATAAGTCATATGGTCTGTTGCTCTTAAGTCAATGACCCAAATGCTGGAATGGTTCTTGTTTGAGGCATTAAAGACATGAGAAATTGGAATTTTACCATTTTAAGCAAGAGAGCATGATCCAGATGGTTTCTCTATTATGTTGAGTAAGGTTCTTAGGCGTTCAATTTTCTCTTTGTTGAATCCTCTCACCTCTAGGGTGCTGGACTTATGTGCTGCCTCTTCTGAATTTGTTAATTATGCATATCCTCTTGAATGGTTCCATTTCCATCCTTCATTACGCCCTATCCTTGGTGGTTTTCGATGGAGTTTCCAGCAGGTATCCTTTGTATGACCTGTTTTCTTGCAATAATTAAAAAACTAATCATCTTTAAAGAATTTTCTCCCTTCAATCTTCACCACTTCTGCACCATTCATGGCATCATTTTGGTTTTTGCTAGCATCACTTGGGTTTCAGCTATTAATTATCATCATAGCAGAACCTTCAGTATTTGGGACCTCAAGCATCATAGTTCTCCCTCCTTCTTTAGCCCTTATTACTGAGAATACCTCATTGGTGAGGGCAGAGATTCCTTTCCAAAGTATTTGGACTCGCATTTGATCAAATTCTATGTTGAGTCCTACAAGAAATTCATAGATCCTTTCTCTTTCTACAAAATTCTTTAAAATCATAGCATCATCGCTATACTACATCTTAAAATCCTGATAATAGTCCAATTCCAACTAGAAACTTTTCATAGTATTATAATATTCAATAACCATCATATTACCTTGTTTGGTCATTGAAAGTTTCGTCTTAATCTCATAGAATAACGCAGCATCCTTCACTTTAGAGTAGGTCTGTCTCACTTCATCCCATGTCTTTTGCTATAACCAGAAACATGTAAGACCCACAAACTTCTGGCATAATAGAGTTCCATAGCTATGATATAATCATGGAGTCTTCTTCATCCCAGAGTGTAAACTTTGGGTTTTTTGGACTGGGAGGATTGTCCATCAAATGAGTAATCTTTCCCTTTCCTTTAAGAAAGGTTTTTACTGTCTGTGACCACTTTAGATATTTTCTTCTATTCAGTCGGTAGGATGATTGTAAACTCTGGAATTTCCCTGCTATTTGAGTTTCTTTTGTAGTGTTTTCAGATCTGGACAGATTTGCTAGAGCATGTGACTAAGATTGTCAAGACAGATGGGAAAAGAAGATGAGAAATCCGAGGTTTAGAGAGAGATAGGCTCAAAAAAAAAAAAAAGGCTCGGTTTAGGCTCTGATACCATATGGAGAGTTGTTAAATTCTGACTTCTCACTTTATTTCAGAATGAATTCTTGAATATATACATACAACATCTACAGATTTATATTAGGATAGCTATTAACTACACATAAATAGATATTATTGCTAGGTTTTGATTTATAGAAAAGGATATCTGACTTTCTGTTTTTACTTCCTATAAATCAGCTTTAAATCTGCCTTAATTACTTCAACACTGACATCAATTTTCATATTTAACAAACACTTTATTAACTATAAAGAGCAGGAGAGAGTTATATAGAAATATTGAATTGAATTCATTATCCTGCATGCCATTCCATATTTATATGCCAAGAATGTCATTTCCATATGCATGTATAATTGAATGGAGAAGAAACTTAATCAGGCTCTTTTATTCTCAGCCTTTCCCTTTTCTTTCTTTCTCTCTTAACAGGTTACTTATTTAGGAGTAAACTAATTTTCTTGTGCTGTGTTGTTCGACAGATTCATCTTTCCAGAAGGGACATCCTAAATTTTGGGACTTCATAAAGAGGGCATGTACCAAATTAATGAAGGTTTTGGTCACAATTCAGTGCAGACATCCTTATTCATTTGGCGACAAGTCTGTTCTTCCTCCTGTCATGGATTTCTGTTTAAACAAGATAACTGATCCGGATCCATATATTTTATCATTTGAGCAATTCCTGATTCAATGCATGGTAATGGTGAAGTGTGTCCTTGAATGTAAGGAGTATAAGCTAAACCTAACTGGGCGGGTGATGGATGAAAGTGTGATTACAGTGGAGCAGATGAAAAAGAACATTTCCAATGCTGTTGGTGGTGTCCTGACTTCTCTTCTTCCAACTGAACGAATAATACATTTGTGTAATGTGGTAATAAGGAGGTAATGATACCTCAACTTGTGCTTAATTATTTTGCCTATAATTTAGAAGAATACTCAATTTCAAATGCATGGGGGTTCAGTTCTTAAAACTGATTGAATGAAGCTCTGCAGCTGTATATTTTTTTTAATCTTACTTATGATTGCTGCTCTAGGGTTTGGGATTCATAAAGGCAACAATTTAGCACTGTTGATAGGTCATCTCTGTATTTTGATGCGAAGCATGTACTCCAGAATCTCACATCTTTGATTACCCAAATCTTTGGCTCATTTTCCCTTCTTTGATTTTCTGAAGAAAGTGTCTATATTCCATCAAATACAGGTTCAACTTCATGCTAACCATGCCTCCAATAAAAGTACTTTGACATTCATCAAATCTAACTGCTACTTTAATATTCATCAATGTGTGTTTCTCTCCATGTGGGATATGAGCCAAATCTTGTTGCTCTAATCACATCTTAAGTCAAACATTGCTTCCCCTCCCCCCTCTTGCAGAATTTCTATTTGCTTCATGGATCTCTATGTGGCTGGGTAATGATAAGAGATATAACATATGGCACCAAATGCTTTATGCGTATCTTTCAGCATTCTGGATCTCCTGTGTGATGATTATCTACTTTTCAAATAATTATGTGAGATTGATGTTTTGTCAGGTATTTTGTTCTAACTGCTAGTGATTTGGAGGAGTTGTATCAAAACCCAGAATCTTTTCATCATGAGCAGGATATGGTTCAGTGGACTGAAAAACTGAGGCCTTGCGCTGAAGCTTTATACATAGTATTGTTTGAAAATCATAGCCAGGTAGGTGAAGTTTCAACTCTAGAATGATCTATATTAAAAATCTGCAAAGCGCTCTGTTAAAAGCTGTGAGCTTATGTTGTTTCTTTGCTATTTGTAGCTGTTGGGTCCTGTTGTGGTGTCCATCCTTCAGGAGGCAATGAATGCTTGCCCAACATCAGTTACTGAAATTACTCCTGGGCTACTTCTTAAAGATGCTGCCTATGGTGCTGCTGCATATGTTTATTATGAGCTCTCTAACTACCTCAGCTTCAAAGATTGGTATAAGAATTCTAATCTATGCTACTAATGTTATTTAATCAATCTGTATGTTGTTTGAGTTAGTTATCATTAATTGCACTCACATTAAAAGGTATTGGTTTTAAACACTAATTGTTTGCTGGTGCCATTAGCTTCGGAATTTTGTTAATGAAAAGGGGTTTTTCATTTGGGGATTACCACTTGCACGCCTTTAGTATCTACTTGCAAATTTAGTAAGCGTGGTTTTAGGGTGTTTGGATAGGGATGGATTTCCAGATTCGATAATGCTTCTGGAAATATGTAGAGGATATTTTTCCAGATGTATTAGTTGTTTAAGGAACATGATGTCTGAGGAAAATGAGTAGGATATTATTTGATCACTGTGTTTTTCAAAATTTTTGGAATTGAAGTCACTGGAATTGTACTAACTGGTTAGATTGTGGTTTCATAACCAAATTTAATCTACTTGGTATATATTTTGATGGGCTATATGATGATCCATCCTTCTCTATTCCACTTGGAAACTATTCATTACAGGTTTAATGGTGCTTTATCCCTTGAACTGTCGAATGATCATCCAAATATGTGTGTTATACATCGAAAAGTTGCACTGATACTAGGACAATGGGTTTCTGAGGTAACGACACTTTTTAGCTTTTTGGTAGAGAAATCTTAAGTAATTGTAACATTTCCTTTTCCTTTTCAAGAAGAAAATGAAATTGTTATACCTCATTGTCAAGAATGAAGTGTGTGTGTTTTGTCCTGTTTCTTCTCAGCATGTTGGTTCCTAGCATGATATCTAAAAGTTGCCATATTGTGGCTCTATGCATGCTCAGGAGTTAATCTAGAATATTGCTCCTGTTCTTTGGAAATAAAGTAGGCTGATGTTCCTATGTGCTGACACATTATACAGTTATTCTGGCTTATGTTCCAAGAGATTTGATACTTCCTGCTGTGGTTGCTCTTTTTTTTTTCTTTGCAGATTAAAGCTGACACAAAGAGACCAGTGTATTGTAGTTTGATCAGATTGCTACAAGACAAAAACCTGTCTGTGAAGGTATGATGCTTGAATTAACCTCCGTTATGTGCCTTCACATCTCTCCTTTTTCCCCGCTTTTGGGGCTTTGAATGTTTTGTTTTTCTGTTTCAACTACTGAAATTGTAATTCATTGCACTAGCTTGCAGCTTGTCGGTCTTTGTGTTTGCATGTTGAGGATGCAAACTTCTCAGAGCAAGAATTTGTAGATCTCCTTCCTATTTGCTTTGATTTGTGCTTTAAGTTGGTTGAGGAGGTTCAGGAGTTTGACTCGAAGGTAAGATGATACTTGTGGTTCACCTTGATAGTCACTGCATGCATGGATACTTTTGCTTGCTTTTCCTATTAACCTCCTGCATCTCTTTGAGGAACATGGATTATTGCCCTTCTCCTCTTTTAGCCATTCCAAATTATATACCCCATCTCCCAATGTGAAAAAAGGAGAAAGGGATGTCAAGCATTTATTATCATTGATTTTGGATGAGTCTTAGGGATGGGTGTCCAATCGTAAACTATATATAAAGCACCCTCCCTTATTCCCAACAATTGTATTTTTTTTAAAATGCCAATCCCATAATTTTCGTTAAATGTCTATTTAGAAGCTATATAAAACCTTAAATGATATAAAAAAGATTTCCTAAATTATCCTTAAACTACATAGCACCTTATTGGCACTATATTTTGACCATCAAAGCTTAAAAATGCTTAAAAAATAAGACAGTAAATATAAAAACATCAAAATTCAAAAATAATAATATTAATCCATTCAGTAATTATATTAGATTTTTTTTGTTTTTTACCATGTCACTTTTGACTCTGATGTAGAACTTTATCACACCTTTAGATAATGTAATAAAATAGGCATTTTATAAACTAAAGAATTCTTAGAACTTCTATCCATTCCCGAATTTTTAACTTATAAAACACAAGCTCTACCAAAATATTTGATTGTAGAAGTTTTTAGGGTATTTGTTATCCTAACCTTTCAAATAAGTTATTCTAGCCAAGAATCTTATCATAGAAAAAAAATGTTAGTGTTTCCAGCCTTTAAAAAAAAAAAGAGGATCATTATCTTCACCATTGTTCTTAAGTACTTAATTTTCAAGAAATTATATGGAGCTAGCTAGAAAATTATTTGTAAGGAAATGAATCATTTGAGTGTTTATATATTTAATTTAAATTATTTAGATGCAATTTTTTATGTTGTTCATAGCTAGTTCAATAGCTTAAATGTTTTTCTAAAAAATATAGCGTGTTTCTTATCTCTGTAAAAGTTAGTTAAATGAATACTTAATTTCAAGAATTTGAAAAATGCATGTTCAGAAATCATTGATTCTGAACGTCAATCTGATTTTGGATATATTCTTTTTCAAGAATATCCTTCTGCTTCTTTGTGATACCATTTTTAAATGATTAAAATTTGTGAACCACACATTTCCAATCTGTGATGTGGGTAGCTAAAGCATGAATTAGATGAATTATTTATGATTTCAACTGCCATGGTATTCTTACCTCATTAATGTGCTCATACTAGTTTTTCTATTCATTCATGCAATTTCAGGTTCAGGTTTTGAATTTGATATCTGTTCTTATTGGACATGTCCATGAGATCATTCCATTTGCAAACAAGTTGGTGCAATTTTTTCAGAAGGTAGTGGACAAGCCATTATATTTTCTGTTATTCTAATGCTTGAACATGTTAGTGTTGTATACCATTAAGAAAAACATTTGATCTCATGTCTTTTTACATTGACAAGAACACAACATTTTTGTTAAATAAAGGGGTTCTGCTGAGTGAACTCTTTCTGAATTTCTGTGGTTAGGTTTAGAAGAAATCGAGTTAAAGTATGTGGAACTAAGAGTTTCGCTCCAGTGATTCTTGAATATAGTCATACCAAGCACATTTTACACATACTATGGTTTGGCCTTTCTGATGTCATTGTTTTTCTTGATGCTTTTTGAAAAGGTTTGGGAGGAGGCTTCCGGTGAGAGTCTTCTGCAGATTCAGCTTCTCATTGCTTTGCGGAATTTTGTGGTTGAACTTGGCTACCACTCACCTACTTGCTACAGTGTGCTATTGCCTATTCTGCATGGTGGAATTGATATAAATAGCCCTGATATACTGAATCTTTTAGAGGATGGCATGCTGGTTAGTTTCCCATGCCTAGTTTTTAATTATTGTGTGAGCTTCCATATGCTGCCTTCAGTAGTTAATTGATAATAGCAAATTTAACTGGCATAACCATGCAGTTATGGGAAGCTACACTTTCCCATGCGCCTGCAATGGAGCCTCGACTGCTAGCATACTTCCCATGTCTCGTGGAAATCATGGAAAGAAGTTTCGACCACTTGCAGGTTGGATTTATTGTAGTATCTATTATATTATTCATGTATTTAATGCTCAATGCAAGTGGTGTGCCTGTTCTTGTTGTCTTAAGTATGGCTCTTTTGTTCTGCATCTAGTTTCGTCAACAGCAAACCTGCAGTTGCTATAATTGGTTGATGAAATTTTGTTGACATTAATATAATTGCAGGTCGCTGTAAATATCATGGAGGATTACATAATTTTGGGTGGGACTGAATTTCTAAGAATGCATGCTTCCAGCGTTGCCAAAGTTCTTGATCTGATTGTTGGAAATGTTAATGATAGAGGCCTATTATCAACTCTTCCTGTCATTGATATATTAGTACAGGTACCTAATTTAAATTTTCCTGAATCTAATTGCAGCCTTTATCTGATATTTGAACTTTGAAACAGCTCTTTATTTTTTTATCTTTTATGCCAGTAAGTTCATCATTTATTTCTATGTTAAATTAAAGAGGGAAAGGGAGGCTGTGTGCTGATTAAAACTGCAGGCTACAGAAACTTTTGTGCTCTTAAATTTATCCATGTCCATCTCTTGATATCTGGCAATTGCCTCGGTAAACACGAATTCTTGCCTGATGCTCTTAGATTATTTGATGTATCTATACTGACTTAATCTTTGGTGCCTCAAAATTATTGCTGTCTGTATTTGTCTTTTTCAATTGAAACACATTTGACCTATCTGGTGGGTCATGGTAATGTCAAACCCTATATGTTAAAATATCTATTTATGCTGGTATTTTCTCTCTTTTTCTCAGCCGAAAAATTCAGTAAATCATGAGGCATCTTCTGGAGTATGCCCATTTAGTTTTTTTCTAATCAAACATGCCAAAACAAGAAAAATTGACATCAATCTGTGCTTCACAGAATACTCGTTTGTATTTTTTTTTCCTAAATCATTGCATCACCAATCACATACTTAAAATGCCCTACAACATATATGCAAATTATCTAGACCTTTCTAGTTTAATTATTTCTGCTTGCCAAGTTACATCAGTGGCACAGCCTATGGTTGTTATTGTGTACTGAATCATGAAGAGATAACAGTTTATTTTTGTACTCCTGGCACTTTAACCTTCCATCTTATTGAAATCTATTATCCTGTTGTGTTTATGTAATTTGAAACAGATCCTTGTTATTTTTCATGGATTGCCAACTAGATCTCATATGCACAATCCATGTAATGAGTAAAATTTTTGGTTACCATGGCATGTTCTGCCATTAAATGACCATGTCCAAGGAATATGTAATTAGTTTGTTTCTGTTTAACCTTTGGAGTAATATGCTTATTAACTTCCTAACTGTGTTATGCAAAATATGCTTTCAATCCACTGAGAATGCTCTGATGGGGGCAAAAAAAAAAAGGAAAAAAAATGTATGATGGAAAACACAGACCATTTGGGAAGTTTTTAATTGTGAAAAAATTGTCATTTTTGTAGAGAATTGCTAGAGTACAAAATTGAAGAAAATGTGCTAATTAGTTAAAACTGAACTGTTCCCTGTAAAATTGGAATCTTTGAGATTTTTGAGAACCTGGAAAACAAAGGACATGGTTGGTTTACATTTTTAATCCCTTTGTCAATTAGTCATTTAAGGGTGATCTTTCTTTCCTATTTTCAAAAAATAATAGCTGGTAATGTATTTTCTTATTTTTCTAAAGAAACGTTTCTGTGATAGAGACAAAAATATAGATGAAAACTACAGAACTGTTTTCAAAGTTAAAGCAGGTTTTGTGATGATTCTGGGAGGTTTTTGGTCGTTTTAGCCACTGGAGCTTGTTTGATAGTTATGAGCACTCAGGTTTGTCACTTGCCTTTCTCATTTTGCAGTGCTTCCCTGCTGAAGTGCCCCCGCTTATTAGCAGCACTTTGCAAGTAAGTGCAGTTCTTGTGTTAGATTCTTGCAACCTATTATCAGTTATATGGTTTCTGTTTGATATGTTTTGGATATCTTTTAACCATTTGTATGTTTTTTTTGCTAGAAACTAATCATGATATGTTTAAGTGGAAGAGATGATTTTGAACCTTCCAAGGCAGCTGTTAAAGCATCTTCAGCTGCAATTCTAGCAAGGATTTTGGTGATGAACACCAATTACCTTGCCCAATTGACAGCAGAACCATCACTTTCATTGCTTCTCCAGCAGGCAGACATTCCAATTGAGGAAAATGTACTTCTTTGTTTGGTTGACATATGGCTTGACAAGGTCAGTAAATCATGCTTTCATTTCAAAAATGCTTTGACTGGTTTTGATGTTTGTCCTCTTCTAATTTGTTAAATTATTTTAGTTTCTATGCACACATCCGTTGTGGTGTATTTTGCAAGTAAATAGTTTCAAGTGATGGTTAGACATTCCCATGCATAGACTGCTATAATTAACTGCAACTCATGCCATCTCTAGAAGTGAGGAAATCAATGTGCTGAATCTACCATTGATATATAGACTCCAGCATAATGCTTTTCTAGTGTTCATGGCCAGCGTGTCTCGTTGCGTTAACTTTGTCTTCGTTTTAATATTATTGTACAGATAGATAATGCATCTTCTGATCAGAAAAAGACATTTGGATTAGCACTTTCAATAATTTTGACACTAAGACTGCCTCAAGTTGTTGATAAACTTGATCAGATCCTCAGGTGCAGTTTCAAATTTGAATTTTGGTATCGTTTGCTACAACTGCTTTCAATGACCTACACCTGCTTCATGAGCTTTAATTCATGCAGTGTATGTACAAGTGTAATTTTGGGTGCAAATGATGATTTAACGGAGGAAGAGTCAAGGTTACCTCCCTTGTACAATCGAATTTGATTTGGTGTTTACTTAGTTTTTCTAGTCTCTTGACTCGTTCTTAACCTTCCTATAATAATTGCAGTGGTGATAACATGAGCTCCAGCAAGTTTCATGGTGAAGGCATAATTCCAAGTAGAGAGTACAGGAAAAGACAGGTTAACATTCTTCTGTTTTGCCTGAGGCACTGAATTTCAATGATGAAATCTGCAGGGACCATGTGTGATAATTTCTCTAACATGTTCTTCTCCAGATTAAATTTTCAGATCCTATAAAACGATGGTCTTTGGAGAACTCAGTAAGAGAGAATCTTCAAACATGTGCTACTCTTCATGGAGAATCTTTTAACTCAGCTATTAGTAGAATGCATCCAGCAGCATTTGCACAGTTGAAACAGGCTTTGAAGATGCCATAGACAGGAATAGTACACTTTCCTTTTTGCTTAGTGGTCACGTATCAGGGCCCCTTCAATTTTTTCTGTCCCATAGTGAGAAGACATAGGGTAAGTTCTTGCTCCCTTTTGATGCAGAGGCCATTTTTCATGTCTGGCATTCATTTAGCGTTTCTATCTGAGTTGCTTGGAAATTCTAGTGGCAGCACTCAATTTTGCTGGCTTGCGTCTAACTGTGCAACTTGTTTGTTACTCCAGGTGATGTGTTGGTGGATTGGATTTGTGGTTTGACATTCTTCGTGTTATTTCTTTGTAAGAATGAACTGGGTGGTTGCTTTACAACATCTACATTTCAACTTTCATTTGTATACGCCCCCTTTGGCAACAGGAAAATCTGTAAATAGCTTGCTGCTCCTTTCTTGTTCCAGATTTTCAAGGCACAAGGGTCGCAGCATTGAGGTCATAGGTTTTTGTCACGGCTCTACAAATGAAAAGAAGATCTTATAGAATTGAAGAAAAGATGTACATTGTGCTGTTGAGTTGGAATTCGTTACCTGTTTTTGATCTCACATGCCAATCCCGTGGACTGCTTATGAACTCGAATGTTTGAAAAATATGTTCAGAAATGAGTGTTTATACGTAAATATCTTGGGAAAAATGCAAATGGACAAGAAAGATGGATGATCATTTATGATTCCTATTGACTTTTATCCTCTTAAACTGTGTTAATTCTCCCTAATCTGCTTCTTTCTCCACTTCTTTTTCTTTAGCAGGCCTGAGGTTTTAATGCCTCCCATGTTGAGTTTTGATACAACCATGGTGCAGCCCCCGAGAGTCTGGGTGAGGCTGAACCTGTCGCCAAAGACCCAAAAGTGCCAGTCAGCTGCAAAACCAAACTGCATCTGGGGCTAAGTAAGAATCTATACCCCCATAACACGCACTTAAATCCATCCATTGATTGCGTAGGTGATCTGTGTCCTCTGATCAAACTTGAAACATTCCGGCAGTCTTTGATACCAGGTCATTAATTGATAAAAGAAAAAAAAATGAGTGATCTTGGTTGTTGCTTTACAAAAGGAAAAATCATCTTGATTTTTTGCGATGATTACTCTCTTATATCAAGACTTTTGAATACATAGAGAAAAAACAAGGATTTTTTGTTTTTTGTTTTTTTATCAAATAACAAAGGTTTGGAGTTGTTATGTAATATTTTGATTACTAAAATTATAATTAATTTTCAAAGTTTGGATAAGAAGATTAATTTTTTATACATTAAATGATATCATTATTAGTACATCTTATATTACTAAGGCAGTATTGTGTGTTTTTGGTTAAAGCAATTTCACTCCATTAGAGTGAATCATGACTTTATAGGATAAGTCTAAGCATGTTTTTTGTATTTTATTTCATTTAATATTGAGGATATTTTATTTATAAGTTTGCAATTCTCAATATTAGAAATAAATAAATATTTTATTTTAAAAAAAATTAGGTAAGCTGTAATGGTTTTAATAAACTTGTTATTAAATTCATAATGCATGCAAAATATAAAAATTATTTTTTTATTTTTTTTGTTTTAAGAAAAAATGCTAAATAATACAATGTATTTTTTTTTCATATTTTTTGTATTAAAATGAAAACAAGATTTTCTTTTTGACACTTGACCATATGCAATTTAAATATAAATGTATTTTTTATTAAATATTTTTTTGTTTTAATATTTTTTAACAAACAAAATTTATTTAATATTGGAAAAGTGCCTTACATATAAGTTTATAATTTTATATATTAAATATTAAAGGGTAAAAAATAATATAAGAGTCCCAAAATTAATTGCAAAACCATCCTTTAAAAATCTGAGATTTAATTGATATTTAAAAAAGATTGTATTTGACAAAAAAAAAAATATGAGGCTGCTGAAATAATGTTAGGACATGTTTGCCAAATATAATTTTATAATTTTAAAGATTGACGCATTTGTTTTAGTAAATTTTTATCTTGTCAAATCTTAAAGCGCTTAAGAGGCTCAGCTCGTCTACATGAACTAAGCTTATTAGCCTGACCCAAAGACAAAGAACATAATCAACACTCATAAAAGAAATAACAAAGAGCAAATGAATATTTAGGTTGAATTTTAACAAGGATACAATGAATATCAATATGAATCTAGAAACCTAATTGGAGATTCAAGCTCGATTACATCAAATAATAGGTAGAGGAAGATAGAACATGAAGGATCAAAATATTATCAGGCATTAAATATGAAAAATAGATTATGAGATGCAGTTAAAAGTTAGTTTATTAAAAGCTTGGTTTATTTGTTCATTCAACAAGAAGAATGATAATATATAAGTATATATTTTGATCTAAGCTCACAAGAAAGGCTAAAAACCCAGTTTATATATATATATATAAGGTTATAAACATTAAAATGAAAACCTAGAAAATCCACATAAAACTAACTAAACTTGAAAATGACAAAATCTGGAATGTGACCTAAATTTTCCAAGTACAACTGTAACATGTCTACTATAATTTTTTCGATAAATCAAAAACTCAAGAAAACTAAGAAACCGTAACAATGATCCAAATCAAATTACAAAAAAAATAGAAATGCATTTCTTCAACCATAAACACCATTACATTGATCTAACATATGTTTTCAATCAATCTTAACACTAAAACAACTTAATTAAACCAAATATCTTATCAAGAATAGTCTATTGTTAGATAAATCATTTATCAATACATATAATCAAAACAAATTTGAATAACTAAATAAAACTTCAAAACATCATAGATGCTATTTGAACATATTAATAATAAGATATTAATAGTCATTAAAATATCAAACTACATATTTAAATTATCTGAAGCTCATTTTTCCAAACAATATATATCATCTTCAAAATATATTTTGCTATATTAAAACACATACATAACTTTATAACTAACAAATAATCACTATAGATAAACAACAAATATTGAGTTTGATCAACCTTTCAAATTTTAAATTTCTTTCAATTAAACCCTAGTTGCACTCATTAAGATCTTCAAGTTTAAAGTTCAATTGGGTTCTTAATTTTTTAATTCTTATAAATTTATCTAAATTAAACCAATTAAGTTAACTAAACCTATTAAAATTTTAATTAAACCGAATTAATTCTTTTAATTTGAGCTAAATTAACTTTGAAGCTTAAATTTTACTTCAATTAAATTCTTAATTAAATCACTTAAACCCAATAAAATTTTAACTACACCCTTAAACTTAATTAATTATTTTAATTTTAGACAAATTAAATTTCAACTTTAAACTTTACTTTAATTAAGCCCTTTAAAAAATTAGTTAAACCATTACGCTTGATTAATTCTTTCTAATTTGAACTATCCTTGTTATCCTTGTTGCAACTCAAAAACACATCTGTTTGAATCCCAAAAATTTTATTTTTTTTTAAATTTATGATTTTTTTGGATTTTTTAATATTTCAAAAAATTATTTTTTACATGAAAGAATTTTATTATTTATGCATGAAGATGGAAAGAAAACGATTGCTATGGCAACAGCATGTTTTCTGCTTTACAATCGCAGGTTAAAACGCCAGCATCATCTTGTAAATACGCCCTCTGAAAGCATTAGAAAGAACAGATGAAAACACGGTTTGGGAGAAGAAACAACATGACCTTGCAAGCACAGCACACGTTCAGTCTTTCAGTTACGGACCCAGATTTCTGCCAAGGAAAATGGTCTGTGACAAAATCTATTAACAATGATCCTATTTGACCAACAGGCAAACCAAAGCCAGCCGCCATCCACGGTTCCAACACAACTAGTGAACCGAATACATAAACTGAAACCCAAGCAGCTGAGCTCCCTTTCATTTCTCTATGCAGACGAAGCAGGCTCGTCCTTTTCTACCTCTGCCTTCACTTTATCGTCTGTAGTTTTGGTAACCTCTTTGGCCGCAACAGGTACCTCTTCCTCTTCTTTTTCTTCCTTTTTACTATCCTCAACACTCAACTTCTCAATGAGCCCAGCAGCATCTGCAGCATCTTTACTCTCCGCTTTCTTTCCCTGAGTCTCAGCCACCTCTTCAACCGTCTCCTTGAAGGTCTTGCAATCTAACAAAAACCAAAGCATCAAAGATATCACAAACCCACGCTCCAGAAATAACTTGCTTCATACACGAGAGAGAGAGAGAGAGAGAGAGAATGTGACAGTTGCATAATTAATGATGTTCCAAGATCAACATGAGCAGAGATCAGCTTCCCCACGTTTCTGAAGTATGTCAACAAAATTGTAAGACAAAACCACAGATAAAAATGATGTGCTATCAAGGGTGTGTTACCGAAAAACAGATTTCATTTGTTGAAAAAGACAAGTTTCTCACTGAAAAATAAAAAATACATCAAGATTACAACTATTTTTCATAAAAAAATAAAAACCATAATTTATATGTCATATTAATATCTTGTATTTGTGATAATCTAATTGTAGAATATTAATTTTATTTCATTCAAATTAAAACTTATCATGAAGATATTATATTAACTCAAAAAAATATTTGTATTAGATTTATAATAAAAAATAAATTTATGACTAACCACAAATGAAAGTGTAAGAAAAAATAATTTTAATATTTTACATTGCTAAAAAGTATTTGCATGTATATAAATGGGAAAAAAAAAATGTATTTTTCCTGTCTTTTCTTTATTTGAAAAATAAGGGAAAACTAGTAAGGAAAATTGTGGAGAACCAAACTCATTATGAATTTGAAAAATTGAAAAACTAATTTTCACGTTTTTTGAAAGGAAAAACATTGAATTTGAACAGGAAGTTTTAATTTATTTTTTTTACTTCAATTTTTCCTAAAATTAAAGCATCACTATGTTTTTGAACAACTCCTAAGACTTCTAGCATTTCTTTGAAAACTCAGCATCACATTTCTTACTACAAGTTATCGAGTACTTATAAAGGGAAAATAAAAAGAAAGATGATATTACTGATTAAATTCCTACCAAACAACACCTTTTCAGCATTTCCACAATTTTACAGTGATACAAGTATTTACCATATCAAGCCACAAACACAGGAAGTACTCAATTTGTTGTCACGCAATCGTTAAAAACTTAAGAAGGAAACAAATCTTCAAATTGATGAAAATCAGGGGTAAACTGCAGCTTCAAGAAGTTTTAAAAAAAAAGAGCATTTTTGCAAGAAACTGTGCAATATCAAGTCGAAACTAATGTAAGTCACGGCTATCAAACTTCTTATACAATCAAAATCAGATTTAATGAGTTCTATCACTGTTTAATAAAAAGATTAATTGCTCAAAATGCATTAAAACGTTTATTGAGTGTTACATTTAATTGAACTACATTATGTGAGATATTGAACTTGTGCTTGAAATCCAAAAGTGCTGAACCCATATGTCATATACCCAATCCCGTGGGTGACCAAACTTGCTAATCAACTACATAGCTATGCCCATGTACCACCTAAAATGCTCTTAAGTGTCAACTACATAGCTGTGCCCATAGATCACCTAAAATGCTCTTAAGTGAATTCATACGCATGCAAAGACAATCAACATAGAAACTCTTTGCAGCCAACCCACCACGCACAATACACATCCAGAAAAAAGTTCGGGTTCACTCATTGTTTCAGTTACACGAATTTACCAAGACACATGGCTACGAAGAAACTCTAATTATGCTTTCATTTCCCTTCCTCTTTCTGAGGCATTAAACATCAATTAGTTTCTGCTGAGCCATTATTATATAAACCATAAAGCACGTCTAAAACACTTTCCTACTTTGGAAATATTAAATGTTAATCAACATTCAAATTTGAAAAGAAGGCAACGAAGACAGTCAAAAACCCTAAACTTCTACGAATTATGACGCCGTAAAGCATGAAAGAAGACATTCTCGACACCAGAAGATAATGCAAGTAATAGCTGATCAAAGAGTAACTGGTACAAAAAAGCACATACTTTCAACCGAAGGAAATCTTATGCAGAAAAGCTCATCCTTCAATTCCCCATCAGCAAAATCAGCAGCATGCCACAGACATGATTTGTCATTTCCTTGATGTTCTTGCACATTAATTGTCGGCAGAACTGAAATGCAACATCCATGCAACACAATAAGGCAAATACTTACCATAAAACAAACATCACAGGAGAAAAAAACGACAGCCCATGTTCTGTTCTACGAATTAAAACCACTAGCTTAATACATTTATAATAATATTAACAGACAACAAGAGAAACCCATCAAGAAATTGAAGAGTAAATTAGAGTTGATTTAACAAGAAAGACATGCAGACCTAGATGGTTAGCGCAGATCTTGAGAGTCTTAGATTGGCGAAAAACAAGACGAACTTTGGCAGATTCTTTATGTTTCAAAAGCTTCACAGTCCCAACTCCTCTCTCTTTCCACTGATTCCCTTCTTTATCAAATCTATACAACTTCGCCTTCCTAAAAAAATCCCATCATAAACTATTCACATTTTACTCAAAAAAATAAAAAATAAAACAAAAACGTACAGATCAAGGATGGCATCTTCATCTTCCTCGCCAGTACTAACAGCGACTTCTTCCAGCTTCACGATAGGTGCAACTTGAGCTCCAGTATCTTCATCCTCCGCTGCTCTAGTTGCAGTTGCATTTTCTTCTTCTTCTCTTTCTTTGGTACTGTGCTCTGGCTCGCTTGCAGCTGTGGCGGAGATACTGCTTGCCATTTTTCAGAGAGAGAGAGAATTTGAAGGATGATTTTTATTATAATTTTTAGGGGTATGGGAGCCGGAAGAGAAAGGCGGATGGGTGGGGATGGGTGGGGATGCGCCTGCCTGTGCGCTACACCCTTTATATTTGCTGTGACAAGAGGAGTGAGGATTGCGGCATTGCATGCGACGTGGGTCCAGTTTTATTACCTTCTCTTTTGCGCTTGACAGGTGTAAGACTATTTTGGTAATGTGCTTTCCTTCCTTTGTTTTGTTTTTAAGATAGATATTTTTACCCATTTCGTCGTTTGATTCGTGGCTACTTCAGATCTTTCGTAGCGGGCTGAAAACAAATATTGATATAAAAAATATTAGGACAAAAAAAAAATTCAAACCTCATGTGTGGTGATTTAAATAATATAAATAAATATAAAACAGCCAAAAAAATAAGAAGAAAGAATGGGATTTGAACCTATCATAATAATTGGATAACTAAATACTAGCCTAATAAAAGATAAAAATAAAAATAATAAATAAATAAAAATAAATAAATTTAGATAAATATTTTAAATCTAGTCTAATTTTAAAAACTTATAGCTTGTTAAATCCTGAACTCGAGTTTAATTAAAAGACTTGACTTCAATTACTTTAATTTTAAATAAAAAACATTAAAAAATTAAAAAGAAATTCACAAAAATTAAAAAAAAATAGCAAAAACAAGAATAAGGACAGATTTTGAGAGAGGAAAAAACTAAGGATGGAATTTTAAAATAAACAACACTAAAAAAAACTAAATAATAATTAAAAAAATAAATTAAAAATAATTAAAAAATCATGCTAACTAATTATCTACAATGCACATCGTCAAATAGGATCAATGGCAAGAGCTTGTAAAAGCTAAGCGTGATTTACTTAATCAAGTATTGTAAAATCTAACTTTAACCATGATAAACCGGGTGCATCAATTCAAAATGTTAGGATTGATGTCTGATGATTAAATTTTATTAAGTTTTTATTTATTTATTTAGCTTTTGTTTGGTTATTTAAAATATATAAATTTTGCATACATATCAAATCCAGTATGCTAGGATTTAACAGTCAATTAAATTCAAGGCGCTTGAATTTAATAATGCATCAAGTTCAAGGAGTGTGATACACTTGTCAAACCCAAGACGCTTGAACTTTATAATCAGCTAAGCTTAAAACAATGCAGGTGTAGAATGCATATCAGATCCAATATACTTGAACTTAACAATTAACCAAGTTTAAAATAGCGTAAGTCTGACATACATACTAGGCCCAAAGCATTTAATATGTGCTTAGCCCAAAATAACATGGATCTAGTATTTGGACTTGACAGCTATTCAAGTCCACAATAATAACTATTCTTCTTTGGTATGACCAATATCCTTTAGATCTACTCTTAGAAAAGAATCTAGTATTTATATGCTTAGATATACTTGAGGTCTTAAACTCTAATCTCCATATACCTATTTAGATATATAAAAATCTTTCAAGGACCTACTATATTTTTATTGGGTTAGGAACATTTATACTTCATTCAATATTATTGAGATAATTAAACTGCAAATCCTTTTTTTCATAAAACCTTTAAAAAGATTCACAATATTTATTTTTTATTATATATATATATATATCATTTTTTCTAGAATATTCTTGTGTTTTTTCTTTTTAAAAAAACTTATTAAATCATTAGAGAGTCCTTATTTTCATAAAATAAAAAAAATATTTTATAAATATTAGTTATGAGTAACTATCTGTTAAGAACCAAGTATAAACAATTTATTTTAATTAAGAAAAATGAAAGAAATTATTAGAATTAGAATTAATTGATTAAGCACTTGATAAACCTAGGAATTCTTTTTCCATACTAGTCGGATTTTTGGGACATTATCATTTTCTTTTTAAATTAAACTAGATCTCACCCAAGTTTTGACCATTTTTGGCTGCATCAACTCCTTCCCAGCTATGAAGCTCAACCCACCAAGTCTTAAATCCGTGAGTTGGCCCACCAGGAATACTGGTTGCAAAACAATGCTAATGCATTGCAGGAATTTCATGCAACAAATATGACACGAATCAATGGTTAGCAGAAATTTTGTGTGATATTCATAAATTCGTGCCCCGTATCATTTCCCAAATCACAATAAATGGAAGAGCTTCCTCCAAAAGGTCCTTGCAGTTCTAGTCAGGGCACATCAAGAAAAATCATCAAAAACATGGCTAATTAAAACAGCTTATTGAATCTCAGCAAACTATTTCTGATCATCTGAAATTTCAAATTCCATAAAAATAAAAAAAAACCATTGATATAAAAATTACTAAGATAAAAAAGAATACAATTTTTTATTCAAGTTGTACTTTAAATAATATAAAAACTATATATAATAATAAAAAAAATAACAAAAATAAATGAAAAGAACTGAATCTATAGTCCTATAGATAGATCTAAACAACCAAATGTTAACTTAATAGAAGGGAAAAACAAATAAAAAAAAAGCTTTCAAAAAAAAAAACAATTTAGACAAACTTCTTAAATATGGTCTAATTTTTAAAACTTGAAACTCATTAAATTTTAAACTCGAGTTCAATTACAAAACTTAATTTATAACTAATTTAATTTTAAATAATAAAATCATTGAAAAACTATTAATAAAAAGAACTTACAAAAAAAAAACTAACAAGGATAAAATTTTAAAAAGAAAAAACATGAGGATGAAATTTGAAAAAAAAATAATCTAAAAAAATAACGATAATTATAAAAACTAAAGATTAAATTTGAAAATTTTAAAAAATTATAGTGAGTGAAATTTTTTTTTTTAATCTAATAGATTATTTATAGTTTAAAAAATTATAAAAAATAAAATAAAAAAAATTATAGAGTGCTAATCCAATAAAATCAAACTGCAAAAAATTACAAAATAAACATAAAAAAAATAAGAAAAATCAGCTTAAAAAAAAACAATCAAATCCTAAACCTAATCTAATATGTAAAACATACAAACTTGTAAAATTTTGAATATAGATTCAATTAATAAGTATAAATCTTAAAAAATTAATTTTAAAAGATGAAAACATAATTTTAAAAGATAAAATAGTAAAAGATGAAACAGTGAAAGGAATATTAATTATAAAAATACAACAAAAACAGTAAAAACAAAATTTGATAAAAATAAATCCAAGAAGGAAGAGATTTAAAAAATATAAAAAATAATCTTATATAAAATAAATAGTAATTTAAAAAATTAAATTTAAAAAAAATACAGAGATTAATATAAAATATATATATACATATATAATTTGATATAATATTTATAGTTCATATCAAACAATGATGATTTGAAAAATATTTATAATTTGATAAAACAATTTATCCAAAAGTTCATATCAAACAATAATAGGGGATGATTTGAAAAATATTTATAACGTGACAAGACTACTTGTCCAAAAAAAAAAAATCAATTTAAAGACTTACAAGTTTAAATCAACGAACACAATTCGATTTTTTTTAGCACCTGTGCCCATGATATCTAGATCCAGTTTTTATCACCCTTAAGCAACGAAAATGCACGTACCTTTCAGTTACCTTCATAATAATGCTAACAGTAAAGGTATCTTAAGACGTACGCTCATACCCACAATAAATGGCTAGCAGGCATGCCATGTTACCAAAATATAATTTTACGGCTTTAATCTTACGATCCTTTTTTTAATCAAAAGCTCCTCTCTCTGTACTAAAAAAATCCGAGTGATTAACTATTCCACTTCTCCACTTTTGGATGAACACCTAAAACAGGGGCGATATAGGAAAAGGTGAGTCATGGAAAGGCATATGCAAGAAAAAATCGAATTAGGATCACTGTCTAGACACTATATTAAATCATCTCAACCAAGAAGAGGTACAAGGAGGTGAATGGAGTTGCAAAACTGAACAAAATGGGCACATGTATATAGAGATACATTCCTAGACGGCGGTGGCCCCATTTGTAGTTGCATCCATGGGTTCAGCTTCTGTTGACTCCTCAGCTTTTTCGCCTGCTTTCTTGGCTGCAAAATTCAAGAAAATTAGAATTTGAATGTCAACAATGTTCATGCTCAACGATGAGTTTTATGTACTACGAATTATGCATTTGTATGATCACCTTTCTTCTTTTTGCCACCACCCTTCTTCTTTGTCTTTGTACCCAAAGCTAGCCAAGCCTTGATTTCAGGATCATCTATTGTTTTCGTAGGCTGCAACTCTTGCAGAGCATGTGATGTGATCCGATCTGATCCATTTGGCATTAGCAATACTGTGAACTTGATATGAGCAACGCAATCACCTGCAGCATAATCAACCAAAGCCCCGTCTAAGCACAGATGCTAGAGCCCATAACTAACAAACACTACCAAGGAAGATCGCAATGAAAAAACGATACAAGGCAACTCTTACCGGGCTTTTCATGAAGAACTGGATATGGCTGCAGTAGATCGTGATTCATACATTCGACTAATCCCAGCCGAGCCCTTTTCTCTTCGAGGGCTCTATTACAAAGAAAATACAAACATGAATCTAAATTAAAGGAACAGAGGAAAAAGAACAACAAAACAATTGAGTAATAGCGTGGGAAATATAAACCTTGCAGAGAATGGCATGATGGGAAATTTCTGATTGATTTCACTGAAAATGAATCTGGAAGATTTCATCTTCAAGTGATAATTCTTATCTACAGCTCTCTTGTAAATTGTAGTAGTCTTCTCATCCAACAGCTTTGGCTGCAAAATCATTACAACATAAATTTGAGCATACAAGAGCACAAAATTAGCAACAATGAAGTATGAGTCGTTTGATGAGGGGCGCAATTATTACCTTGCCTTCCCCTGTACTTGTAATGATATCCACTGCATAAACTTCATTTTCCTCAAATTCTGCATCATCAACTCTTGTGTCTGGATTAGAGACACTCAGAATTACCTTGTTTCCATCTATCACAAACTGCTTCAGCTGGTGGCTAAGGACACCCTCAACAATTTTGCAGTCATAAGCAGCAGCAACTTTCTGAATTGCTTCAGTTACATCTTTATTCTGCAGAAAAAGGAAATTCAATGAACAAAAAACATATCAGTAATCAGGAGGAGCAGATTTGCCAATTCAGATTTTAACCTTCCACATATCAAAACCTATTCAGTTTTATTACCTGTATTTTTATATTTATTTCGATAAAATGATAAATCCAAAACAAATTATATTAAAATATACGCAATTCTGTTTTCACTCCAAATTGGACAAGATAGAATAACAAGAACCTCAAAAAGTTGCAATGGAAGAAAGAAAAGCAAGAAAAACTCTCAACCATACAATAGATTTAGGATGGATGACACAAAAGGATAAAATATTTCTAAGTCAAAAGAAAAGAAGACAAAAAACATATAGGCTAAGGATGATTGAACATAAACCAACAATTGATAAAAAGGGTCCCAAACAATCAACAGTAGCCAGATTCAATATAGGCAACAGGAAAAGCGGTAAATTGATATTTAGCATCAATAAACTCGGCGAAGTTGCCTTTCTCTACACCTATGAATGTAACAACTAACACCGTCTCACCTTTGAACCAAGCCCAGCTGGGAAAACACGAAAAAAAAAAATGAACCCAGGAAAAATTAAAAATAAAAAGAAAATAATCCTGCCCCATCAGAGTAACTATGACAGAAAAGCCTCACTTGGATGTTGGTCCATGGCTTTTGAAATATATTCATCATTTAGGGACAATACATTTTCAAAGATAACTCGGCGAAGTCAGATGCTCTTTCAAAACAGCAACAAAAGGCTGAGTAAAGTAGTGGGAAAGCAACATAAAAACACAAGGAGTTCTGAATCAACCTGTTATGCAAGCTAAACCATGGGGATAACTAGCAGACATGCAAAAGCACTCCTGTTTTGAAAGAGACCATAAAAAGAATAAAATGATACACTATCAGTGTAACTATGACTATAAGATGCTTCATTGGACTTTAATCCTTGGCTTATGATAGTTTTCATCATATAGAGATCATCAACTGCAGGATGGTATAAAAAGAGCTGACTCGCCATAAAAACAGAAAAAAAAATAGAAAGGAACTACTAAAAGAATCAAAACATAGTGTAGGACAATAATGATTATGGACAAGAGATTCAGATGCTTGAAGAAAATAATTATCATGAATTGGCACCATATTATCATTAAAAAATAGTGCAAACCAATATTAAGATGTAGTCCTTCACAAGCAAGTGGTATAATCTACATTGATCAACCTGGAGTGATTTGAGGAGGACAATCTAATCATATCGGCAACAGGGAAAAGAGGAAATCAACAGGCAATTGATCACCTCGGCAAAGTTGCCAGCTTTTTACTAATATCATGAATAAGTTGATTCTTGATAATTTTCTAAACTTCAAAAGTTCCATTTTAGCATAAGCTAAAACAAACAACACTACTCAAGTAATATGTTAGAGTGCAGATATTGGCACGTACATGAATCAGGTATAATTTAAATAAATCAACCTAAAGCACTCAAGTACAGCCATAATAATATTGGCAACAGGGAAAAGAGGAAATCAATAGGCAAGTGATCACCTCGGCAAAGTTGCCAGCTTTTTTATTTTTTTCTTGAATGAACTGCTACTTAATAGTTTTCAAAAATTGCAAAGTTTGTTTTAGCATAAGATTTAAGTAAAACCACTACTCCAATAATTTGTTATGGGTGTATAGATGTTGTTCTGTCTAGGAATTACATGTAATCTGAATATATCTAGACTAAAGCAGTAAAGTACGGCCAAGATAATATCTGCAACAGGGAAAAGAGGAACTCGACATTAGATCACCTTGGCAGAGTTGCCCATATTCCCAGCTCTTAGTTTTAGAGGTTCTGTAGTCAAATCTATTTTGAACTTGTCAAATAACTTCTTGAAAGACTCATAGGTGAGAATAGATGCCAAACCACCCCCACAACATTGTCTAGTCTAATATGTAAAACCAAAAACACAGAATCACCCAGAAAAAAAATATCAGCGTCCCTTATGCTTTCTAGGTTGAAATGTCAATGCAACAAAAATGATACATCCAGAGCTGATTGATTACTGCACAAAAAAATCCTCCCTGTCAGAGTAACTATGACAAAAGCTTCATTTGGACATAGGTCCATAGCTTGTCAAAATAGTTCGTCATTAGGGAACCCAATCTCATACAAAAAAGGAGATATCAGTCAATGGCATGAAAAAGAAAACTGTTCGAGTGCAAAACAAGAGACACCTCAAGATGGGTGGAAGTTATGATTACAAAAGAAGAGATGTAAACAAGAACTTATGAGACAAAAGGGTGCTTATTGATTTAGCAAAATTGTCTTGCATGGTGAAAAATTGCAACTTGCAAAAACAATTCAATTTCACTGCTAAAAAATATAACCGTCTCAAGTATAACAAGACAATCAGCACAAAAAAAACCAGAAAACATAAACAAACTACTACAGCACAGACAAATAAATTACCTTCTTTCCAGGCCTAACAAGCCTCAATGCAACTTCAGCAGCAGTGTTGGCTGCTGCAATAACATCAGCTGCCCTACCCGTTACTGGCCCTGACTGAAGAACATGGGTATGTCCAACAACAGCAATAAATCCATCTATATGACATCCCATGTCACTGCACACCAAGAAAACCCAAAACCCATTAACATAAAAACTCACAAAAATCAATCCACAACACAAAATGGCATTAATATACTGCTTACATCTTGACAATATCTCCTTCTTCTAAGACTGATTCATCGCTAGCAAGTGGAGAAAAATGGCAAACAGTGTTGTTGACAGAAACACAAGTTGGAAAAGCAACTCCCCTTTCAATCTTCTTCTTCACATTCTTATACATATTTCCAGATTGCCTACACATTCACACATAAAAATCAAAGCCCGTTATTTCTTAATCAATTTCATTCCAAAAAATAATTATAAATTCAAAGATATAAGGATCATCAAATGTATACTCTCTGATATACGAATCTCCTTTTTCACAAATATCAACAATCTTAGCCTTCGGCTTGCATTCTGATATCGCTAACTGCAATGCCTCTGCATAATTACCAAAAAATATTAAAACCAATAAAAAAATCAAATTTAAACGAAAAATAACATTTCAATTAAAATACATAGGGGAAGAGAGTTAGAGACAAACTGTTGACAATTTCAGCGGCGCTTTTGTATTTGGTGACGACTTCAGGGGAAGTAAGATCCAACTCTCTCTCCTCTCTCTCGTCGTCTGACGACATCGTACTGATTCCTTTTGATATCAATAACCGACTCCTACAGCATAAAAAAAAAATACTACTATTATTATTAAAAGAAAAATTGATTGGATAAAAGAAACGAAGAGAAGATATAACTGACGGTGGCGATAATGGATTAGCGGCGGGGGGGGGAAGGGGGGGAAGAGGGGGCTAGGGGTTTGAGAGAAAAAAATAAAAACAGAGAAGCAGTTAAGTCGTATAAAAGGATGGTGAGACGGTGAGGTGGGAGCTCTAGGGTTTTGGTTCTTTGTGGCAGCGTTTGCCTTATATAGGAATTTTCTACACACTCTTGCTTCTGTAAGTAGGGTTTTTTTCTCTGTCTTTCTTTTTTTAAAAAAAATATCTTATATTAATTGACCAATATGCCCTTATTTATTTTTATATTGAGTCAATTGAGGTATGTAGTCATATTATCCAAAGTAATAGTGTAGCAATAACGATAATCACAACGACAAAGTAATTAACATTTTTGTGCCAAAAAAAGTAATGAGAATTTTTTTATAAAATATTATTTTTATAATTGATGGTAGAAAGTATTTTTAAATTGATTTTTGTGTGGATTGAGATTAAATATGTGTTAGTTTTGTAACCATGATGTTTGATATATTGAATAATAATGGATTTAATATGATAATTTTTTTATGAAATTATTTGATGTATCATTCAACAATAAAAAAAATTATTTTTTGTCTTGTTTAAGATTCTTTTAGTGGATAAAATTTTATCCTATTAAAAAAAATGACAAATTTCTTTAATTTTATGCACATTAATTAATTTAGTTGATTCAAGTCAACATAAAAATAAAAATCAAAATTGTTATTATATTTTAAAACCTGACTTAGAAGTCGTCCCGGTGTAAAGTCTAGGTCACTAGTGGGTTAACCATTAACTTGAATCAGCATAAAAATAAAAATAGTTATTATCATAGTTTTCAAAACTAACTTGGGTGTCAACCCAAGACCATGCCCGGTTTACAAGTTGGATTGACCATTAACTCACGACAACGTAAACATAAAAATAATTATTATTATAATTTTAAAATCCAATTCGGGAATTAACCAAAACCAGGGTCAAGTTATGTGCCTAGCTGACCATTAATCGAGGTCAATATCTAGTAAAAATAATTAATATCATAATTCTAAAATCTCATTCAGGGGTCGACCTGAAGCAAGGCCTGAGATGACCATTAATTTGATTCAACTTAAAAATAAAAATTATTATTATAGTCTTAAAACCCAACTAAAAGATCGACTTGAAGCAAGATTCGAGTCTTGGGTCAGGATGATCAACTTAGGTTAACCCTAAACAACCAAAATATCATCGTTTTGACCAATATATATATATATATATATATATACACCAGATAAGTTTACCAGTACGTGGCGTTGTTATACCTGAGAATGATCTTAAAAGATCGGGTCACAGGTTTCCAGCATATATACTGATTTTATGAAAACAGAAATAAGATGCAAAAATTATAAATAAAAAGAAACTTAAAAAATTATCAATTACAAACAGATTTCTGATGCGAATGAACAAGGCAAGACCAACAATGTCAGGATCCTTGGTCAAACACAGAGCATACTTATCTTATCAGACATAAAACATAACAAAATCAAAAGTATCAACAATAAAATAGAATCTTACATAAATTTGTAATATTAATACAAAAGATATTGAATACAGAGGAGAGTGGAGAAGGGTTACAGGTATGTGTTCTGAGGAAGAATGAAATTTTTCTAAGGAAAATTCATGGTCTACCTTTAAAGATGGAAGAGTCTCCTTTTATAGACAAGTTGACATGGAAGAGGCCAAAATATCTTGTTGGAGATTCCATCAGAACCCATGTGAACCCATATGGTGTTGTCTGCCATGATTGAGTGAAGAAAAGATGGGAAAAGCCCATGTTTTTTTTGTTGTTGAACCCCTTTTTTTTTTGTCTTCTAGTCACCGACAATGGATTTGTAGCAGCATGTAATATTTGTAAGAAAGACTAAAACATAGGGTCTGAAAATTAAAAAGGGACTCAAAACATGTGAGTCAAAAGATAAAGCTCTAAACAGATAAGCTTGAAAAAGCTGGAAAAAATACTCTTTTTTTTTAGTGTCGCTTAATGGGAGGTAGTATACCAAAACAATCATCTTCATTATCATTTCCGAGGGAA
>NW_011503113.1:0-8287 GCF_000495115.2 Populus euphratica
AATAATACTTTTTTATTTTTTAAAAGTTATTTTTGATATTAACATGAAAATATTAAAAAATTGCTATAATTTAGGTTCCCAAAAACGTTCTTTATCTAATTCTTACGTAGAAAGAATTACTGGGAAGAGTGCATTCATTTTACATGAATGAAAAATGCCTGAATCCAATAGAAACAGAGCAAGATGTTTATTTTCAGAACAAGTTTTACTCTGCAAAGTATATTTTTATTTTCAGAAAATAAAACTTTGTAGTATTCCGGCCAAGCGACCAACATTAGCAAACACTTTTCATCATCTTTATTCGTGCGCAAAATAAAATTATAAAATAAAAAAATATTTTTTTTGATAATATATCTTTTTATTGGATATAATACTGGTTGTTTTTATTGGTCAGTGCATTCAGCTTTATTTCTCCAGTTAATTTTTTTTATATATAGATCAGAGTTCAATTTTGCTTGTGGATAAATAATGAACTAATTTTGATATTTCTTTCACCTGCAACATACTCAACAAAATATGAGAATTGCTTGCAAACAATAGCCATGCACCTTTGTATTGATTCGAAGTTCTTCCAACAAAGCTTCGTGAATCTGCACACACACACACATATATATATATGGTAACACAATTTTCATAATTACATATATAATTTGATGTTAATATAAGCTCCGATATTATCTTGAACTGAACTGAAATCACAATAGGGAATGGACTTACATTATCTTGATCAATTTCTTTAACAATCTCAACAAGGTGGCCAAAATCGAAGGCCCTTGATTTTTTTATGATCGCATGTCGCGGTGAGACGCCAATGGACGACGCATCGCTTGGAGACGACCGACGTGACACATCATCTGCTTTTTTTAGAAACCCTTCCCTGACTCTAGCGTATAGGCCAACATCGCTAAGCCCAGGCTCTTCATCGCTTGAGCTTGCAATCGCCCGATCCATTCTTTTGTTTTTATTCTTTTTGTGTGTGTTTGTTTTTTAAGTATATCTCATTCCTATTTTTATGCAACCTTTTTTATCTTAATTTTTTTTAAAATTAAAATATTATCCTTGATGCATTCTATGTGATGTATGTTTTTATAATTTTTTAAATATTGCAATATAAATTATTGAAAAGGTGAATATAATATCAAAATTAATTTTATAAAGAAGTTTATATTCAACATATCTTGGCTCCAATTTTTTATTTTTTATTTTTTTATCATAAATGAAATGTTCTTCTTGAACTAATATCCAACAAGATAGAAAAGTCTGCATGATGTTTAAGCTAATATCATGATAGAAAGAGATGTAATTAAAGCTTGCAAATTTTTTCTTGATTTGAGCTAATCATGTTAATTTTCTTTAATTTAAAAATCAAACCTTGAATAAATAATGTAATTATCATCTCATATGATTTTTTAACGGGATAAACAATATCAGGATAAAGAAATAGAAAATAAATATTAGCAATATTGTAAATTTTTTAAATTATCAATTTCAAAATCTCCAATTAAAAAAAAAACACAAATTTCATTAGTTTTTTTCAAGTTTATGGTCATAAGTACCTGAGAGTTTTTCTTAATCACCTTCCTCCTCAAGGTTTTTTTTTTTTGGGGGGGTGAAGTGTATTTTATTAATGATGAATGGCATATTCTATTAAAATTAAGATATGAAAACAGTGGATGGTGGTTTCAATGGATTCTACTTAACGACCAGAGATTATTGATTATGGTTGGAGGTTCAAAACTAATAGGTGAAAGGAGATTCGAACTCAAAAATGTAATTAGATTTTTTCAATTTATTTTGGTTTATTAAAGTTTTGATTTATTAAAGCATGCTATGAGGTCGAGAATGAATTTTTTTAAAAAAAATTAAATATTTTAATGACAAAAAAATAACTAAAAAATGAATTTTAATGGTGTAAATCTCATTGTTCCCAATCATCAAGTGATTGGAAAGTTGTCAAAGTTAATATAATAAATTATTGATATATTTAGAATTATAAGAATGATTACGATTTAAAATAATTTTTATTTAGAAATATATTAAAATAATATTTTAAAAAAAATATTTTCAAGATAACATATCAAAACAATATATATATATATATATATATAATTTTTAATAAAAAAAAAATAAAATATAAAAAAATAAGGTTTACATTACGTTCCAGTCAGACACTATATGTCATTCAATAAAAAATGAAACATTTGTTAACATTTTTCTCTTTGATCGAGTACTTGATTTGGAACGCAGTAAATATTATTTTTTTAATTATATATATATTTAAAAAAAAATATTAAAAAAATATTTTTATATCTTTGAAAAATAATCTTTAATTTTAATACATCAAAACAATCTAAAAAATATCAAAACATTTTAAAAATACAGCCAATCACAATCTCAAATAATCATAAATATGTTGGGCATAAGTGTCTCTACACCTAATCCCATTGCAACTTTGCTGGATTATATTTTTTTATGTGTTTTTAATATATATATTAAATTTTTAAAAATAATTTTAATTTTTATACAAACTTTAAATATTAGTTTTGATGTATATTGGGCGATACACATCCTTGTAAAGGAAAATAGAACACTAAAATTTATGTTATAAAGAATTTGGCACTCAAAACATTATGGCACCAAGTTGTTTCTTCATAAACAAAATATTCCCCTCCAGTTTTTAGATTGACAAAGACTTAATTACATCTTGCAATATTTTCCTTGATTTTAACAGATAAAATTGACTTTTTAATAAAGAAATCAAAATTGAACAAACAGTACAATTAGTATCTCCTATAATTTTTAACCAAAGTAAACAATATCATGATAAAAAAAAAAAATAGAATAAAGTTTAGAAATAGTTGCTTTTTTCCATGTAGATGGCCCAGGAACAAAAGAGCACTCCTGAATAAAAAATTTAAATCAGTTCTGAACTTGTAAGTTAATCTATAGAGATATAGTTTTCCATGTTATAATTAATTAATTAGGATAATCCTTTTTATTTTCTAATAATTCTAAAATCTTATATGAATAAATTTAGGACTTGTTTGTTTATTGAAAACTAGTTTTTTTAATTAAAAAATGGTTTTCCTGAAAAGTTTAGAAAATATTTTTTTTTATTTGACAATATTATAAAAAATAAATTTGAAAATATTTTTTAGTGTTTGGTCATGCAATAAAAAAAGATAAAAAAATAATTTTTTAATACTTTGTAAGTCTTTTTTTATACATAATATTAAATATAACTATTTGACTACTTATAATAAAATATAAAAAATTAATTGATGTCTTGGAGGAGAAAGAAGTATTTTGAAGAGTATTTTCAGAGTTAAGAAAAGGAAAAAACTTTTCTTTTATAAGGACTTTTTTTTTCATAAGAAACTATTTTTCTAAAGTTTATCAAATATAAAAATGTAAAGGAAATAATTTCTAGAAAATGGTTTTCTTGGGAACAAACAAGGAGTTAGTATAATGACTTTGATATTGAAAGCTTCATGAAATAAGACTCGTATCTATAATTTTTCAATTATAATTATATAATAAAAAGGGTTCACTTCCAATAAAGTTTTGTACGGATTTCCGATGAATTAAATATACCCTTTAGAATTTTACTGGAAATTTTAAAGCAACCGACCATTATAAAGTTCTGGAGTTTTTGCTGTAGTTTTAAACACTTATTATGAATTTATTATGAATTGTAATAGTAAAATTATCTTTTTATTTTTTAGTTTAAGAGTATTTGAGTTTTTTTATTTAACTAAATTGTTATTAAAAGATTATTTCTTTTGGGATGTTTTTGTTTTTTTTAATTTTTCTATACAGTAAAAATATCTTCTTACATCTACAGCCACCAAAATTTATAACTGTTAATCAAAGATTTTCTTAACATTTTATAATATTTATAACATTAAAAATACTTATTTATTTTCAAGATAAAAAAATAATGAGTTGATGGACAGGAGTATTTTATGTTTTTTCAATTTTTATATACAAAACAATAACGTTTTTAGTTTAAGAAAAAGAAGCTTTTTCTTTGAGAATATTTTAGTATTTTTTACATGATATTTTGTATAATTAAAAGGATCATAAAAAACACATTTCAATATTTTTATATTGTATTTTTATTTTTTAATCAGAAAATTGTGGACTCGTGTTCTACACATTCCAATAAAAAGACAGTACCTGCAACATTAAAAAAACATGTATAACGTTTTCTAGCGGCCAATTCTAGCTATCAATTGTCTAATAAGATTGAAGTCATGCCTTCTTCCACATGAAGCGGCACATATAGACATATAATAATTAGATTGTTGTCGGTGATTAATTGTTTGTGTTTTTTTTTGTTCTCTCTCCTAAACTAAAATGCATAATTGTACTATTTATTTGATTGAGTTGGATATAATTAATCAGGTCCACACATTTTAGGTCTGATATAATTGCTAGATTTAGGAGCCATGAATTTGATATAATTATCAGGTCCAGGTCACCTAGATCTAGTATGATTATCAAACCCATGTTGTTTAGAACATGATTAACAAATTTCAAAAATTTTAAATTTAACAATTACATAACATTAATCTACTTAGATTTAGCAATTATATCATATTTATAATCTAGTAAGAGGTTGAATTAATAAGTTTTAAAATTATATTGCCCAATTTAATTTAATAATATTGTAAAAAATCTTTATACTTAATATTTTTTAATAAAGTTTTAGAAAATAATTTCACCCGCAGCGCAGCTTGAGCAAAAATCTACTTAAATGAAATTCACACGCAAGTCGATCGTCACCGTGATGACGTAAACCATTAACTCAATTGGTCAAATAGCCAGCCTTTTTCATGCCTGACATGTTTTTCATGCCTCAATAACTCATCTACCAACACAATCTAGACATATGGACTCAGAAAATATTATAGAAAAGAATCCTAGCTTGCCAGCTACCTTCCCCACTTACAGCGTCTCTAATGGAGGTGCTAAATGAAAAGTCAAAAACAAAAGAATAATATTTTGAATTTATATTTATTTTTTATATTTTAAGGGAAAAGTTAAATAAAATGCGAGAATGTTTTTTTTTTTCACAAATATTATCCCTATATATCTTTTAAAAGAGTCAAAATTAACAAAATAGGGCTAAAAAAATAAACCAATTAAATATAACTATGTAAAAAAAATAACATCAAAATCATTAAAAATAAATAAGTATTTATTTCACTTTAATAGAATTGACTTTTCAAATGGTTTTTTTTTATTAGAGTATATATAGTAAAAAAAGTTAAATTTTTATTATTCAAAATGTTATTTTATCAACTTACCTCTTCAAAATAGAAGATGGAAGATGCTCTTGCACATAGATTCCTCTAATTTGATCCTAGAGTTAATATGTTTTATTTGAATTGATTTTTAATTAAAAAAGAATTATATGTATATATAAACACTGCCAGCACTATTATTATTATATTTTCTCTTTCATAATTTTTTTTTTACTATTCAACCATAATTATATTTTTTTTTCAATTCTATTTATAAATAATTACACCATATATTCTTTTAGAACCACTACTATTATATTTTTATTATCTATCTAATATATTCGTATTATGTTTAACTTTTATATTTAATTAATAGACTATATCTAATATATTTAGATTTACATGATACATTTAATAAAATAATATTTTTATTTTTTATTCCATTTTATTTTAAAATTTATATTCATTTAAAATTTATTTAAAAATGTAATTTAGAATTTATTTAATAAAATAATATACTGTGCGCCGCCCAAAGCCCAGAGTGCTAAACATGCGCAAGCAGTTTTTTGCAGTACTGATCGAAGTTGACTCATCCGATCACGCCATACACGTCAAACTTCAAGACCATGCATTCAAAAGAAATAAACACAGTTTTTTGTTTCCGTGTATTCTGGGAGACAGGAAATAATACATTAATCTATTCAAACAACAAGAAATAATTATTATGAAGTGAAGATATTTTGGTTAATAATTAATTGAATATTTTCCAGTAGTCTACTTAAGTTATAATAATATTAATGGTGGCTAGATTTATATAAAACATATATAAAATTCTGAAATAATATATATATAGCTTTGATATCGTATCTAATCTATGTATCAATCAGTTCTATCCCACATGAAAAGAGCCCAAATCGATAGCCAGAAGAAAGAACAATATATTAATAATCTTTAATTATATTGGCAAGAAGCAAATATTCGACATGATTGAGTCAGTCTTCTGGGTAGGAAACTCATGCATATGAGATCTCCATGAATACTTAACTTAACCAGCAAATCTCAAATTACAATTTAAAACTCATTATCGTCTTGGACAAACTTCTTTAGCCTGTGAGATATCCTCGCAGCTCCATTAATACTGTGGGAAGAATCTCCAACCTGCACAATTAATTTGAAAGGACTTAAGTTACAGAAGAACTCTACAACTTATAAACAATCAATATTCTTAATTAAAAAGTGCAGAAAATAAATTGTCAAGCAAAATTAATAAAAAAATTATCACCTAGGTAGCTGCTATACCTTAGAATGTATTGTATGGAATACAGTATCTTCTACAACAGAAAGACTGGCATTAATAATCTCTGCTCCTTCTTCATGAAGCACACGAATGATCTCATTGAACATGAACCGACTGTCCAGGCCATTCATCAAAACAACCTCTAAAGTGGAACCCATTTCAATAACCTTAATTTGTGGTGATCTTAAACAGGCTGTTGTTCCACTACCACTATTCTTGCTAGTATAATCTGCCTTTTCCATTCCCATTAAACTGTCTTTCTTTTCCTTCAACTTCTCTAAGTTAGTCTGCAACCTTTTTATGTAGCTTGCAGCTTCATCTAGTTGATCAGGCACTGACAGCACTGGCTCCTGCACCGCAATCCCCATAATAAAAAAAGAAAGAAAAATAACAAAAAAAAGATCAGAGCTAGAAAGATCATAACTAAAAGAGCTTTCATGTTATACTATACACAACAATAACGTGTGAACAATGAGGGAGAGAGCGCGCGAGAGAGAGAGAAACCCTTGAGCTTTGATGAGCGAGAGAGAGAGAGAGAAACCCTTGAGCTTTGATGGGGTACAAGAGAATTAAGCTGGGAGTAGAGTTCCTTCATTTGATTTCTTCTATTCCTCTCTATTAATTTCCTGTCAGTTCTTGATGAACTAAGGTTGTGCTCCATCAATGTATATACCTACAGCAATACTAGCTAGCTTCTAACCCACAAAAGAAAGGAAGAAGAAAAAAGACAGCAGAACTAGCTCTGGTCTGTGTTTAATTTGAGTGCAGGCTTTTATCTGTATGGTAGAAAGCAAAGGCAAAAAAGCAAAATACATAATATGGTTAGATGCTTTTCAGAAACGTCTGGCCGTCTGGGGACCGGGGAAATACTGGTGGGGCTGTTTTGTTTTTCATGCATACGGGTCTTCTCGTAGACAATGGACAGCTTTTGGTACTGTACCAATTTCGGCTATGACAATCACATAAGAAATTTGAATGAAATCACAGTCAACGTATTTCAATTCCTAACGTATCGAACTACTAATTAATGGTTTTTTAGGATATTGATGATCGGAAGTTTTTAGACTGATTGGCAGATCTGATTTTTTTTATTAAGTGTGGTTTGTTTCCTTATCGTTTTGCCGTGACCTGATTGAAAAACATTTCAGCTTGAAAGGTTTTAAGAATTTAATCTGTAATTAAAATTCATGAGATTATCAACAACTACTTGAAACTCGAAGGGCTCGTTTTTATAGTTACTTGGGTAAAGACACTCTTCATACAATTAGAAATTAATGTTTTTTCTAAAAAAAGAAGCAAAGGGATTGTTTCTTTCAAAAATTTTGAAAACAAATAATGAAAACTCGTTTGTTTTCAGAAAAATAAAATTAGCAACAAGTTGTGAAAACTTCTGAGAACCAGAAACCACTTTTTTTTTTTAAGAAAAAGGTTTTCAAAACTAATTTTTTTATATTATGATCTAATATTTTCGATGTCAGCTCAGATTCAAAAGGTCAAAGCACTCGAGATCCAGATTGGCACCTAGTTCAAAGCACACGAGATTCAATGCAAGAACTAGTGTGAGGCTTGTAAAATTTAAGCCGGGACCACTTTAATTTGAGGTGTCTAATATTCTAGCAAGGACAACGTTTGAGGTGCTTGAGGTTTGAATGAGAACTTGGTTTAGGTTGCCAGGAATTTTGGTCGTGATCATGTTTAGGGTCCGGGGTTCGGTCTAGAACCTTGTCCAAGCTATCCGAGA
>NW_011503113.1:9836-13081 GCF_000495115.2 Populus euphratica
AGCTCCATTAATACTGTGGGCAGAATCTCCAACCTGCACAATTAATTTGAAAGGACTTAAGTTACAGAAGAACTCTACAACTTATAAACAATCAATATTCTTAATTAAAAAGTGCAGAAAATAAATTGTCAAGCAAAATTAATAAAAAAATTATCACCTAGGTAGCTGCTATACCTTAGAATGTATTGTATGGAATACAGTATCTTCTACAACAGAAAGACTGGCATTAATAATCTCTGCTCCTTCTTCATGAAGCACACGAATGATCTCATTGAACATGAACCGACTGTCCAGGCCATTCATCAAAACAACCTCTAAAGTGGAACCCATTTCAATAACCTTAATTTGTGGTGATCTTAAACAGGCTGTTGTTCCACTACCACTATTCTTGCTAGTATAATCTGCCTTTTCCATTCCCATTAAACTGTCTTTCTTTTCCTTCAACTTCTCCAAGTTAGTCTGCAACCTTTTTATGTAGCTTGCAGCTTCATCTAGTTGATCAGGCACTGACAGCACTGGCTCCTGCACCGCAATCCCCATAATAAAAAAAGAAAGAAAAATAACAAAAAAAAGATCAGAGCTAGAAAGATCATAACTAAAAGAGCTTTCATGTTATACTATACACAACAATAACGTGTGAACAATGAGGGAGAGAGCGCGCGAGAGAGAGAGAAACCCTTGAGCTTTGATGGGGTACAAGAGAATTAAGCTGGGAGTAGAGTTCCTTCATTTGATTTCTTCTATTCCTCTCTATTAATTTCCTGTCAGTTCTTGATGAACTAAGGTTGTGCTCCATCAATGTATATACCTACAGCAATACTAGCTAGCTTCTAACCCACAAAAGAAAGGAAGAAGAAAAAAGACAGCAGAACTAGCTCTGGTCTGTGTTTAATTTGAGTGCAGGCTTTTATCTGTATGGTAGAAAGCAAAGGCAAAAAAGCAAAATACATAATATGGTTAGATGCTTTTCAGAAACGTCTGGGGACCGGGGAAATACTGGTGGGGCTGTTTTGTTTTTCATGCATACGGGTCTTCTCGTAGACAATGGACAGCTTTTGGTACTGTACCAATTTCGGCTATGACAATCACATAAGAAATTTGAATGAAATCACAGTCAACGTATTTCAATTCCTAACGTATCGAACTACTAATTAATGGTTTTTTAGGATATTGATGATCGGAAGTTTTTAGACTGATTGGCAGATCTGATTTTTTTTATTAAGTGTGGTTTGTTTCCTTATCGTTTTGCCGTGACCTGATTGAAAAACATTTCAGCTTGAAAGGTTTTAAGAATTTAATCTGTAATTAAAATTCATGAGATTATCAACAACTACTTGAAACTCGAAGGGCTCGTTTTTATAGTTACTTGGGTAAAGACACTCTTCATACAATTAGAAATTAATGTTTTTTCTAAAAAAAGAAGCAAAGGGATTGTTTCTTTCAAAAATTTTGAAAACAAATAATGAAAACTCGTTTGTTTTCAGAAAAATAAAATTAGCAACAAGTTGTGAAAACTTCTGAGAACCAGAAACCACTTTTTTTTTTTAAGAAAAAGGTTTTCAAAACTAATTTTTTTATATTATGATCTAATATTTTCGATGTCAGCTCAGATTCAAAAGGTCAAAGCACTCGAGATCCAGATTGGCACCTAGTTCAAAGCACACGAGATTCAATGCAAGAACTAGTGTGAGGCTTGTAAAATTTAAGCCGGGACCACTTTAATTTGAGGTGTCTAATATTCTAGCAAGGACAACGTTTGAGGTGCTTGAGGTTTGAATGAGAACTTGGTTTAGGTTGCCAGGAATTTTGGTCGTGATCATGTTTAGGGTCCGGGGTTCGGTCTAGAACCTTGTCCAAGCTATCCGAGATGATTTAAGACTAGGTCTATGGCTCCTCGGGTTTGGATCAAAACGATGTTGGGGCTGGTGCCTGAGATAACGCTTAGTAGTACATCTGCGATCAACTCTTGGGCATACGAGTTTTTAGGATGCATACGAGTCGATTCAAGACCAGGTCAGGAGCATCCCAAAGTCTGTCTAAGACCTGGTATAAGGTATCAAGGTTCGGGTTTGAGTGGGTCCTAGGTTTTGAGGATCGAGTTAGGATTTTATGTGAAACTTTAAGGTGGTCGGTGGAGGTCAGGTCTATGGATTATAATAAGATTAAGTGAAAGTCACTCCAGTTTTGAGTCCACAAAATCTAGGATATCAAACAGCTCATAAGCTAAGCTTATTTCAATACCAAAAGTTCGGCAAAGATTTCGACAAGTTATTAACTTCGACACCCTTCCCTCGAGTTCAAACTTATGGTGGCAAATTGAAAAACGAATCGGATAATTAACAACTCCTCAAGTACACAATTTAAAATTTGATTGTACGCTCTCTCTCATTCAAGCAAATTTGATTTTTATAATGACTGATCCTAAGCATAATATATTTTCTGGAACGACATGTCAAGAACATAGACAGGGAAGGTGTTGGTGGCTGTATAACTACATCAAACAACTTAGAAATTATTAGTTTCTATGTCGTAATAACTATTTATAATAATACTTAATTGTAAAATCTTGGAGTGTCAAAAAAAAAAATTGTCAGCAAAGGGCCAGGCCAGCCAAGTGCGGGCTTGGAGACGAGGCAAGCTTGAAAAAAAACAAAAAGACAGACAGCACACACTTGTGAAAATTACTCAACTCTCGGACCCACAAATTTTGGCCTTCATGGCGCCGACCAAGAAAGTCAAGACATGCATTTATTGTAAACTAATTAAAAAAATATTCATTTTTTTTTATTTATATAAAAAATAAAAAAACTATAAAAAACTGATTCTATTAATTAGGAGTGAGGAAAAAACTGGAAAATTAATTAAATTAAAAAAAACTAAAAAATAATTAAAAATATTAAATCATAAAAAAACAATAAAATTTTTGAAAAAATTAACGGGTTTAGTTTAATTTTAATTTTATAAAATTAAAACTGAAAAAATTTAACTGGATTGAAAAAGAAAAAACCTAAACCAAAACTAAGCGTAACAAAAAAACCAAATTGAATTAGGTTGATCTAAATTAATTTTGTTTTGTTTTTAAATTTTGATATTTAAATAATTTATTTTCAAGATTTTTAGAATGTTATTTATGATTATTTCTATTTATTGTTTTTTTTTCTTATTTATAAACATTTTTTACATGAATATATTTAAAATCTTCCTTATGAAACGTGTGGGAAAAGGTGTGTTTAATTATAGGAAAA
>NW_011503111.1:0-13089 GCF_000495115.2 Populus euphratica
GTTGCAGTTGTCTGGAAGTGGCCCATTTTTCAGTGATCTCTCCTCAAATTGTGTTGAGATCAAGTCTTGAATTTCAAGAAATATGGAATTATAGCCCTAGTTTTGGTTGTGTTTACTAATCCGGATCATATTGGTTTTTAGTCCTTTGAAGATCTGTATTGTTGTTGTAGGATGATGATATCCATGACCAGCCACTGTGTTGCGGCCTTGGAGATATATTTCAATAGTGTTGAGCTGAGAGGGCTTATCAACTCCATACTTGAAGGTTTTCCCATAGGTGTAACAATGTTGAGAATTGAATTTTTGGTGTCTAAAAACTTAGAACTTGATTATTATTTTCTTATAAAAAAAATCAGTGGATAACATGACAAGTAGTCATCTTTAAAACAAAATAACAAAATCATGTCGCAATATTTTTTACCTAACTATATGAAAAAGAATGAGTGATAAATTTGTAAAAATTATATTAAAATTAAAAATAACGAAATAAATATTTTATTATCACGGCATACTTAGCAAAAAAAAAAATTTGAATTTTTTGCATATTAGATTCATATATAGTTATTAATAAAACCATTACTAATATTACTATAAAAACTATTATAAAAACTATTATTTTATTTAAATGTTATGGTATAAACATATAATTTTTCTAAAATTATCTTAATACCCATATTTGAAAGAAATCTAAAAAGGAAAAAATGCATGAATACAGAAAAAAAATTTGAACAGAAAATATCTTTTTACTCGAGAATAAATATAATTGGAATTGTTATGAATATTTATTTTAATTACTATAAAATTATATAAAAATAGATCTCAATCAAGTCTCAAAAGTGCCTGCTCCCGTTTTTTATTTTGATCAACTTTGTTTTTAGATTTAATTTTAAATTAATATCATCTATCCCATTTTTTTTAAAATTATTTAGTTTAGCTATTTTTTTTTAAAAAAAAGATGGATCATTATTGTATGTACATGATTTATTTATAAATTGATATGTATCTACTTAGCCACCATAGTAAAACTCCAAAATAGTAAATGATTTATTTATAAACATCTATCCCATTGTATGTACATGATTTATTTATAAATTGATACTTATATCTACTTAGCCACCATAGTAAAACTCCAAAATAAACAAAAGAAAATGCATAAAACTAAAGGGACAGACGAGGCAATATATTTTTATTTATACCTATCTATCTTTTATTTTTTACTAGAAAAACTAACTTTCCATTTAAGTTTAAGTTGGCGTTCATTTTTTTATTTATCAATTAATATAGAATGGCAGTGCCTTATTGAAAAATTAATACTGACTAGTGGTAAGTAATGAGAATCAAAGATATTAAATAAAAATATTTTTTTAAAAATAATTCTTGATAAAAAAATCAATTTATACAATATTGTTCTAGAATTCTTGAGGAAAAAAGAAGAAGAAATTATGCGAAAACAACCATCTTCAAAAATCGATCCGCTAATCAACCACTCACCATGATACTTACAACCCGATAACATGAGCACGACTGCTTCTTCAAAACCATGGCAAAGAAAGAACCCTCAGACGAGACCAAAAGAACTACATAACATGGAGGGAGGCGATAATTCATTTCACAAACATGATGTGAATTTATTTTTTTCAATAAAAAATTGATTTGATTGCAAAATTTAGGAGAAGATATTGAATATGAGATGAATAGAAGAGTACTTGAGATAGAGAGAGAGAGAGATTTCAGAAAATTGATTTGATTGCAAAAGTTGTAAAGACAATGATGATTCAAAGATATTTTATGGTAATTAAGCTGTAATCAGTATTTATTTTATAAAAATTGATAAATATAAATAAAAAAGTAAAATATTGGATGGAGATATTTTATTATTGTTTAAGGATCATGAATTTTATTTTTTCTCTACTTTATACATTTATTTCTATAAAAAAAACCACATTAAATAATTAATATAATGTTATTTATTACAGATAAAATTTCCTGATAGTTTATTGTGCATTGAACAATTTTTTTTAAAAAAGTTTTGATGATTAAGCTTTATTTTCTTATAATTTCATTATTTCATGTCATGTTTGTGATATTTTATGTTTTAAGATTTCTTCTTTGTATATAGTTTTTAGAATTTAAGGTGTTTGATCTGATTTCAAAATATAATTGGAGGCCAACGTAATGTAATAAAATTTATATTTGTAATAAAAAAAATTAAAGAAGATAAAAAAATAAAAACAAAGAAAAACAACATGAATTTTGCAAATTTGTTCGAAAGTTTCTCCTTTACTTAATTTTGTTCCTTTTAATTTTAGAATTTTATGTTTAGATCTTAAAATTTACTTTATATATATATATATATTTCAGCTTATGATCTTGAGAGAAAAAACATTTCTAGTTAACCATATCCATGCAACAAAAAAAATATAAAAATATTTTTCTGTCATTAGGTTTTTTTAACAAGAAAAAAATCATTCAAGTGTTTTGAAACTTTTATTTTATTAAGAAAAGTTAAAAATAAATTTTTAAATTTCCAAATCTAGAACTGGGAATTGAAATCTTTATTAGAATATAACGTGTTATCTATTTTATTTAAAAATAGTTTGCAACATATTATTCACCATAGGGGGTTGTTAGACCCCACACACCTAGGCTGCTTTATATTAGGTGAAGTTAAATACAATGATTAAAATTATATTCCATTAAATGTCATTCAATTTTGCCTTTTATTTTCAAATAAAATTATAGCTTTTTAGGGTAATATTAGTAATGATTTCTTTAATTACTATATATGAACCTAACATGTATTTTTTTTAATTGTGATCATGAATATTTAATGAAAATAAAATTTATATTAATTAGGCAAAATTAATATAATCAAAATGCTTGAAACTCATGAGGTAATATATTAAAGGACTAAATTGAGGGGTTTTTTTCTTTTTCTTGAAGGGGTATAAGAGTAATTAAGGTGGTGGTAAGCTCAGACCAGAACTGCTTGAATTTGAAGCATTGGAAGGTCCGAACGGTTACCTACCTTTCACGCTTTCACACCCGCACCCGCACCCGCACGCGCACCCGCACCCGCACATGTCTGGCTATAAGCAAATCCTTCTCGCCCGGTTCTCCCTTCTCTCTGTTTCATTAAAATTAAAAGCCAAAAAAAAACCCCCTGCTCTCTCCCTGCTAGAGGAAGAAAATAATGGCAAGCAGTGCAGCTGCGAACTTGGAAGATGTTCCATCAGTGAATCTCATGACTGAGCTACTCCGACGCATGAAGTGCTCCTCCAAACCCGACAAGCGTCTCATTCTCATCGGTTGGTATCATTTTCTACACTTCTCTTCGCTCCCCTCCTCTCCCCACACAATACTGTGTTTTGTTTATGTGGCATGAACTGCAATGCCTAAAGTTATGGTCTTTTTTGGTTTTTAATTTCGTGGGGCATTCAGATCCGGGAATTTTTTTTCTTTTTTGTTAAGATGTTTCAATTTTTCTGTTTGTATTTTTTGCTTGGTTGTTGAGGTAATTGAGGAAAAAGAAAAGAAGAAAAGAGCTCTTGTTTCTGTGGCTTTAGTTGAGAAGTGGGTTTTGGTTTTTGCTTGTTCATAAAGCTGGAAATTTGAGAAGAAAGTAAAGGAAATCTACTTCACGGTGGCAATTTTAAACGTGAGTGATCTTTGAGGCTTTTGTGCTTTTAGTTATATCGAGATGCAGTGTTTGGAGAATGCACAACTAGATATTAGTTTTATTAAATTACTTTGTGCCCGCTTTGTTTCGTCAAGCAGGTTTTGGCAATCTTTGACCGCTGTTTTCAAATTTGAATTCAAGGATGATAACGTTACATGATAGGAAGAAAATCCACAGCGTTTAGGGCCATTTGTGTTTTAAACAGTCAATGCTCTGAGATCCACTAGATGGAATTTGACATTTCTTGTTAAAAGGGGGCTGTTTCTAAAAAAGTATATCGAAATATTTCTTTTTGAATTTACAGAGTTCACAGATGCAAAACACACCGAACACAAATATATATGTATTCATTGTACTACCTGACTGCTTACCTTTTAATCAGGTAAAGGAATGATTTCTTGGCTGGAATATTTGGTTTTTGAGTTCAACATGCACGATGGTTTTCGCTTTTTATTTTTCGTTTCAGCCCCTTGAGCATGCTACCTCTGCTGTTGCGGTTTTGCTAGGATTAATATTCTACCTTGATTTTATGGTTAGACTGATAACTTCAGATCCAAGATGTTTGTATAGGAGAATACTGTCGGTACTGCTTAATACCCCTGTAATTGACCACCTCAATACATTCTCATTTTGTAACAAATGCATGTTTACTTATTCATATTATTTGGTGAAAACTTTCAACTGATTTCAGTATTTTTGTTAGCAACCAATCAGTCAATTAAACCATAGCTTCTGTCAGAAAGCTTCCATCACTGCAAGTAATTTCTTAGTTTTGTGATTGGCAGGCCCTCCTGGATCAGGAAAAGGTACTCAGTCACCAATCATTAAGGATGAGTACTGTCTGTGCCACTTGGCTACTGGTGACATGTTGCGAGCTGCTGTTGCTGCTAAAACCCCTCTAGGGATTAAGGCTAAGGAGGCAATGGACAAGGTTGAAATTTCATCTATTTTTATATTCCCTGGTTCTTCTTTGGTATTCTTTCTTTTTCAAAGTTTCTACTGGATTCAACTAATGGAAGAGTTTCATATGGTTTTCTCAGGGGGAACTTGTTTCCGACGACTTGGTTGTTGGGATCATAGATGACGCAATGAAGAAACCTTCATGTCAGAAAGGTGTCATTCTAGATGGATTTCCTAGGACTGTGGTCCAAGCAGAGAAGGTGCCAAACTATCAATATCTAATTGTGTGCTTGTATGAATGTGAATAAATACATTCATCAACAATGGGTGTGTTTATATGTTTCTAGCATTGGATATTTTCAATTGATTTTTTGTAAATGCTTCTAACCATGAATTGCTTACTTTTTATGTGCAGCTTGATGAAATGCTTCAAAAGCAGGGAGCTAAAATTGACAAGGTGCTTAATTTTGCAATCGATGATGCAATTTTAGAGGAGAGGATCACTGGCCGCTGGATCCATCCTTCCAGTGGACGAACATACCATACAAAATTTGCGCCTCCCAAGGTTCCTGGTGTCGATGATGTAAGGAAACATGAATGATCCTTCATTTACATATTTTTTTAATCACATTTTATTTAATTGGATTTTGAAGTGCATATATTGATGCTGGGAGAATGTAGTGACAAATAAACTGGTTAATGAGTGCACAATTTTTTTTTAATAGAATTGGATATTTTTCAAATATGCTAGTCTGTAACATCAATTGTGAACAGTACTTGGTAATTGTGATCTCCTGCACTTGATGTTATTCTTACATATTACCGTTTGTCAATACTTGGGCTGAGTGGCAGTGTTCTGGTTGTATATTTGTAGACTGCTATTGGACAGGTTATTAAAAAAAAATTTATTTAAACAACAGAATATTTGAAAATCAACCAAAAAAAAAAAAAAATTTAAACAACAGAATATTTGAAAATCAACTGCAGTTTTTAAAACTGTTAATTTTCATTCCAAGTTTGATAAGGAGTTGATTATGTTAAGAGGAGGTAATCTAGCCATTGGTTATCCATCTTGAGCAAAATTGTGGGATTGGGTACTTTTTGAGAGCCAATTGAAAATTGTTTGCAGGGAAGCTATTTGGCACCACATATTTGAGGTGTGTTGTTTTTGTGGATAGATTATTAATCTACAAACTGTGCCTGCTGCATCATTGCAATAAATGTTCACGAACTTGCTTCTTCTTTTGGTTTCTTGAAGGTAACTGGAGAACCTTTGATTCAACGCAAAGATGATACTGCAGCTGTTCTTAAGTCAAGGCTAGAGGCATTTCACAGGCAAACTGAGCCGGTATGCTTTTTGCTTTTTATCCATGTGAAAATGATGCATTTCTTGCTAAAGAAGTCCCTGCTTTGGGTAAGGAAAGAATGGCTTGTGGAGATGTAGATTTTTAAAGTAAGACAATTGATTCCTAGCTGATTACAAGAAGCCTAGTACAAAAAGGAATCTATTCCTAACCAGTAAGCTTTATTTCATTACCTTGGTGACACCACAGTGTTGGATTCAATTATCTAGTCACCCATGGAAAAATGGACTAGGATCCAACTCCTGTTCGAGTATTTTGGTGATGGCACTACATGTCGGTAGGGGGCAAGAGAAAGATGCCTTTAAGCCATGGACGGGAGAGTACTAGAACCAGGGTTTTCTTCTCCCTACATAGGACAGCTATCTTCTTGGGCCTTTGGTATTATATTTATTTATAAGCACAGAAAGGTTTCTTGGCTGGCCTGTTCACAAGCTATCTTTTATGAACACGATAAAAAATGTTCTTCCTCAATTCTATCAAGTGTCAAGTCTCCAGCCATCACATGTTAATATGCCGTTGTGTTTTGCACTGCAACTTGTGCTTGTGGCCATTCATCCTAGGGCCTCCTCTTACACATAGTATTGTGATAGTATAAAGTTCTCTCATGGAAATGGATCTTGCCTTTGGAATAACACAAGTCCTGCTGGATTTCAATTAGGTTTTTTGGAAATATTACCTTATAATATGGCTGCTTATATTAAGTCATTGAGTAATGATGATTACCAAGTATCTGGATGGTTATGGAGCCCACTTGAATCACCTCTTTGGTTTTAGCACCTAGATTTCTTCTCCATTGTTAATCCTGCCTGTGTCTTGCCACTCACTGTATATTATTGTCCTCTTAGTTAGTGCCCTAATGAAATCTGATGGTGTTCTGGATGCTTGGAATGCAGGTTATTGGTTATTATAAGAATAAGGGTGCTGTTGCAGAGCTTCATGCAGAGAAATCGCCAAAGGAGGTTACAACTGAGGTTCAGAAAGTGCTTTCCTCATGAAATTGGGGCCCTTTGGACTCGTAACATATTATGTCCCTTGGGAATTCAGCGGATTTTGTTTTCATTGTATCAAACATGTTGTCACATACGCTGATCATTTTGCTTTCCTTTCATTTTATTTGCGAATTGCCGGCTGCCTTTTGTCACTGAGGAAATAACCGAGTACACATACAAAATAAAAGATGCTACAGGGTTGGCATATGTTTTTCTCTCCTTTATCACTGTTGGTTTTATCAGTGGAGATGCTTTTATGCAGCTGGGTTTTTCGTTGCGGAAAACAGTGGATTCATCGTTGTCAATTTTGGCCGCCTCTTTTGTTGCCTCCCATTCTCTGAAAACGCTGCAAGTTGTCACCACCCTGCTTCCAATCTTCTTGGACCTATACTTCTCCAAGTATTGTTCAAGCTGTCGTTATCACCCTTGCCGAAAAGGCTAATAAATTCAAGCAGCCATCAGAGTTGGGATGAGTGTTTGGGTTTATGAGGTGAAATCCTAAATTACTTATTTACCGAGTTAAAGCCAAATGGGTTTGCTCAGCCTGAATGTGCTTCTGAAGCTTCTGCATGATACTTTCCTCTTAAAGCTACCACATGTAGAAGCATGCTCGTTCAGATGTTAGATAGTGTTTATTTACAGTAGCTTTTATGGTTAGATACCTTTTATAGTACTAGCTTTTATGGTTAGATACTTCTATAATTTTAATATGTTTGATTAACTACAAACCATACATTTTAATTGTTGGATCCACAAAAACTTGTCTTCCAACCGCAGGCCATGCAAAAGCCACTCACATTTGTTTTTAAGTGTAATCATTGTTAAAAAAACATGATTTTATTTTTTTCCTCTTCAAAATAGCCTTGTTTGGTTTTTTCTTCTCATCAAACTTTTCTTTTCTTGCTCTCTCCAGTGTGCTTACCTCTCTCAACCTCATATAGACCACACACCGTCCTTTTTTTGAAGTCGACTAGAGATCTCAACTATCATGGAAAATATTTGAATTTGTTAACAGATCTGTTGCTTTCTCTTCTCATCGATCTTTTCATACTTTCTCGACTGTGCTTCCCTCTCTCATTCTAAGCTCAGACGGACCTTACACATTCCCTTTTGTTTTGTAGTCGATTCCTCACTCGCTCTACTATTCTTCCCTCTCTCATCCCAACCTCACACAAACCGCACCAGTCATCTTTTTTTTGTAGTCGATTGGAGATCTTGGCCATCCTAACAATCTGCCAACAGGTCTGTTGTCTTTTTCAACTCTTTCCATTGTAATATGCTTCTTCGTAACCCATTGTAAAGACACATTAATATTATTATGATTTTTAGAATAATTTTCTTGTGAATTTCTTTTAAAAACTTTATGTAACACCAGATCTATCACAATAACCATGCCCTTCTTCTTCCTTTTATATAATTTATCTTGTTTTGTTTTAATTCAGAAATCAATGAGCTGACATCTTTGTATTTTTTAAAGAATAACAAACTTCTAATTTGTGTTGAGACGTTTTGTTTTTTGTCTAAAACCAAAGAGGGCTTGTAAATTTGTCTCTTAGAAAGTACAACAAACACCCGATCTCCATTTTGGTTGATCTTATAAATCAAGGTTAGTTTCTTTATTTTTTTCTTTTAGTTACATGTTTTTAATTTTTAGATGATTTCAAGAAAAAATTATGGTAATTTTCTTATATATTTCTTTATGCATTGCAATTGTTTATCAAGTGTATTAGCATTATCCAAGTTAAATAGTTTAAGGTTAGAATTTTTTTATTTGTAATATAATGAATTATGTGCTGTTTTTGCATGTGATTTTTCTAATGCATTGCCACTATATATGTCAATATTAACATTATCTACGTTAAATTGTTTATGATTTTGATGTTTTTTTTTGTTTGTAATATTATGAATTGTTTGCTACTTATATGTTGGATCTTTCTAATGCATTGTCACTATATATATATCAGTATATATATTATCTAAGCTAAATGGTTTAAGGTCTAGATTTTTTTGTTAATAATATTATGAATTGTTTGATGCTTTTATGTGGGATTTATCAATAGCTTATGAATAAATTAACTTGATTATGTGCTTTATGCTTTGGTTTGCTCATTCTGTAACTATCTTTTCTTCAATTGTATGATTTTTTTTAATTATTGTTTGAAGAAACTTAGTTCAGTCCATGTCTGTTACATTGCCTTTACAAAATTAACCTATTAATTGTATGTTAGAAAAAATATTTTAACCGATAACATGAAAGATTCTCAATTACAAGATAAGACTTGTTGGACTAGAAAGATGTTGAACATATTTTGTGATATATGTATCAAAACAATTGAGAAAGGTATGCAATTGTTTTAAGAAGCAGACTGACCATGCATTAACAAAAGCACAATTAATGAATAAATGGGATGGAATAAAAAAGGATTAGAGAATATGAAAAAAATTGATTTCTAAAACAAGAGTAGGCTGAAGTACTAAACTTGAAATAATTTTAGCAACTAACGAGTGGTGGAAATCTAAAATCAAGACTTATTTTTTTCTAGTACATGTACAAGTGCAATAAGCTATTTTATTATTTACTGTTATAATAGTTATGATGCATTTATATCTTCACTATTGCTTATTATAGGAGATACGAGGAGGTAGAAAGTTTAGGCATATTGATACCGATTCCACAATATATTGTTAATATGATATCATGTTTACAAATATTGTGGCTACTGATTGGCATGCTTGGACTCCATCACAGGGTTTGAATTCTAATGATAATGGTTTCGGTGAAAGGAAAAATAATGCATCTAATGAGGATCCATATCTAGAGGAAGGTAGTGGTGATTTAAAGGAGGATACTTTATTAAATTTTATAGAGGATGTCAATCATATGGTTGTTGGTGTAAATTTTGCTAACAGTACTAGCAATTCTAGTATTAGTGGGAAGAGAAAAGATTTTTAACAATGTACATAAAAGAGTGAAAAAAAAGGGTTTAGAAATGAGAGCGCAACTGTTTTTACTTTTAGATCGATTGTTGAAAGTGTATCTAGTAGGAGTGAATGCACATCAAGTGGTTGAGATAAAAAAAGATGTAGCATTGAAGAGGTCATGAAGAAGTTTCATTCTATTGAGGAAGTGGTTTTCGACAGTGAACTTTATTATTTTGCAACTGAGTTTTTTATAGTTAGAAGTAAGAGAAAAATATAAGCAGCAATTAGAGACAAGAAAAGAAAATTTCAATAGCTGAAATTCATATTTGAGGGGAGGTTAGATGCAAAACTTTGACTTAAGCGTAAATATGCTATAATGTACTTACACTTATTTATATTCTATTTCTCATCAATTGAAGTTGATTATGTTGTCATATGTTTTTTTACAGCATTACATGAATTTCATATTTCAAGTGAAAAGTTGTTGGATTGTATATAACACTGATTTTGTCAATGTATTTTAATGATCTATGAACATATTTTGGTGTTATATGTTTTCGTTGTTACAAGAGCATAATATGAATCTTTATGTTGATTTGCACTTCATGAGTTGATGTTGTTGTGTTGTTATAATATAGTTCAATGTATGAGATTAGTCATTGTTATTTTTCCGCATTTCTAATTTGTAACAAATACTATGTTGATGTATTGCTTTTTATTTGTATTTATTGGATAATGGTTCTTGTTCGAGAGTTGAAAAATATGTTGAAATGCTTTTTATTAGAAACTAGAATTATAGGTGTTAAATGTGGTTAGAATGACTGTAAACATTTGGGCTGTGTTTGATTTTGCAATCTGGAATTGGATATTGAAATTTGTAAGTTTAAATAGTTATTAACATGTTAACTATTTGCTCTGGGAGTTTGAAATTGTTAGTGTAAAGTTATTAAAGGATGGTATTTGTACATTTGTTTCTTTATATCTTTTATTGCTTATTCAAAGCATAATTTCAATTTCAGCACATTCATTTAAGTTGCCAACATATAACAAGCACTACCACTTGAATTGCATTATTTTGAGAAGGTTAGTTATCAATTTTAAAATTATATAATAAATTAGTTTTATGTACAATTAGAGCTTTGTGTTTACTTTCTTTTTTTATATCCTTATTCCTCCTCAGTTAATTGCTTTCATTATCGCAAACTTAACTAAATTCATAATTGATAAGTATGCTTGTGATGCACGCAATATTGTATTCATTAATTATTACTAAAAAATCTATGATAATTTGGGAATACTTTATAATTATTGTTTTGGTTTATGTTTAGGTTGACATGAAATTTTAATATTTAAAACAAATTCCTCCATATACATGTATTTATAATAATTTCATGAGTGAAAATTATGTTGTGTTGAAGATATGGATGTGAATTGGTTTAATAATCTATTTGATGATGAATATGACAATGTAATGAATAATGTTGTTCAGTATGTGTCAGATGGTTTTGATGGTACAAAAACTAGAAATAGTTTTAAATATAGTAGCGGTGTTGGTAATGAAAATAATATAGATGATGATGACAACAATGTAAATACACATGATAATAATGAGGAATATAATTTTTTTTAGCTTAGAGAGTGTGATTGTAATAAATTAATATTATGCATAGCTGAAGCATTGACTTTGTATTATAGCAATTATATTTACAAAGAACCATGCATGGTTTTATACAACACAGGAATGAGATGGTTGAATGATATTTTTTTTCAATCCATCATTCCCCATATGGATGCAGACAATTGCAAAGTTTGTGCATTAATTTGGAAATGTTTTGCGGGCTAAAGTAGTATAGAAAGATGAATGTTATTAAGAAATTATGTATGTTTCTCTATACTTTAACTCTAAGAGTTTCAAATAATGAAGTTCATGAGAGATTTTAACATTCAGGTGAAACCGTAAGTAGATATTTTAATGAAGTTCTTAGGTTGGTGTGCTTATTAGCTGTTGATTCTATCAAACCAGTAGATCCAGAATTTTCAATAACACCAATAAAAGTTGCAATGAATTCAAGATATATGCCACATTTCAAAGTGAAAAATACTTTATCTAAGTTATTAAATAATTGAAAAGGTTACAAACAAATATTTGTAGTACATTTAAATCGTTTCATAAACTCTTTTTTCTTTTTTTTTGTAGAATTGCATAAGAATGATTGATGGAACACATGTATATGCTTATATATTATAAGAAAATCAAATATCATTTATTGGTAGAAAAAATGTTCCTACACAAAATATAATGACAACATGTAGTTTTGACATGCAATTTATAGTTGTTTGGGCTGGGCGGGAAGATAGTGCACATGATATAAGAATATTTCTTGAGACGATTGACAATCCAAATATAAGATTTCCAAGCCACCAAAAGGTATTGAGAAATAAAAAATAGGGATGTTATTCAATTTGAATAATTTTTTTCTGCAATAGAAAATAAGTTTTGAACTATCATTATCTTGATACAGGAACATATTATCTCGTTGATTCATAATATCCAAATGAATACAGTTACTTGGAGCCATATAGATGTGAGAGATATCATCTTCTAGAATTTCATCGACGAGGATAACCGCAAAGTTAGAAAGAAATATTCAACCGTATCCATTCATCGTTACGATGTGTAATAGAACATAATTTTAAAGTTTGGAAGAAACAATGGAGAATTTTTCAAAACATACATGTGTTTCCTTATAAAACACAAATTTAAATTGTTGTCACATTAATGACACCACATAACTATATTCAAAGGAAGTCGATTTAAGATGTTGTATTTAACAAGTTTAATTGTCATTCTTATTTTATTCTTGTTGATATTTTAATTGATATGGTTCTACAATCACACACACACATGTAGAGAGAGAGAGCTTCACATAAGGATTAAATTTGTGATGACATTACAACAAGTTTGATGGAACAATAATGTTTATTTTTTTAATAAAAATAATAATTTTTTTATACTGATTATTATTTGTACAAAATGTTATTTTTTATATTAAAACAAATAATAAATTAATTTATGTTTTTTTAGTCATTTTATATACAACATCAATTTCTACCATAATTATAACCAAACATATTATACCAAGATTTTAAATAAAATAAAATTAAACTATAATTTTAATCAAATATACATATAAACCAATCACAACAAAAATAATTTTTTAAAATTAGTTTTTTC
>NW_011503136.1:0-12903 GCF_000495115.2 Populus euphratica
AGGAAGAAAAAGACAAAAAAAAGAAAGAAGAAATAAGAGAAAAGAAACAAAGTTATATACAAGAAAAGTGAAAAGTGAAAAGAGAAAATAAAATAAATACTATAATTTGTACAAAACTTATCTACCCGGCAACGGTGCCAAAAACTTGACACGACTACAAGATTGATGTTTTCTCCCAAGTGTAGGAGTATCGAAATAATAAATAACCCGGCAAGACCGGGGTCAAACCATAGGGAGGTTAATTGTACAAATTATAAATAACAATAATACAACAATAATAACAATAACAACAACAACAACAATAATAATAGTAATAATAATAGTAGTAGTAGTAAGAACAACAACAATAATAATAATAAAGAAAAAGAAGGAGAAGAAGAAGAAGATGAGAAGAACTTTGAGATGGAATATTAATGTAAGGATTAAATAATGACAATAACAATTGTCAAGGTTAGAGGTTCTACTAATGGTATGTCAAACAAATATAGTATAAACTCTTATTACTCAATTGGAAACCACACACAAATGAGGTTCCAATCTGATTATAGATTGTTAACATGAATAGTTATCTCATTCCATTAATGTTAATACTTGTAAATCTCATCAAGCATTCATGATTATAACTTATGTTAACAACAAATCAAGTTCCTTTCATGACTTAGGTGTTGGTTATGCCATATGATTAGTACTTAAAAGTGCATTTTTATCAAGGTTTTATATCATCATTTTGCACTTGAAGTATCAATAACTCCTTAACCAAAGCATGTTTTATAATAATATATCTAATAATATAAGATACCTTTAATTTGTGGTAAATATCTATTTTTAATGCAGGCCTATCACATAAATGAAAGTCTTTAATTTGTGGTGAATGTTCATTTTAAATGCAGGCCTATCACATAAATAAAAGGATTGATTGATGAATTTAAGAACTGAAATTGAAATGATAAAGAGATGGCCAAACTTAGAAAAGAGATGTCGGTGCAATCCAAACCGGAACACTGTTCAGTAATTGGGTCATATCTGGAGCTATAGATCTCAGATTTAGGTCTACTTTATATGGATGGAAATGTAAGACATAGGCCTACAACTTTGATACGGAGCCCAAGATCTAAAAAGGCCATTTTCAAGTCCAAATTGTTGCAACAACAAAGAAACCCGAATCTGTCCTCCAGCCCAAACACTGTTCAGTATTTTGGCCATATCTGGAGTTCTAGAAGTCCAAATGAGCTGAATTATTTATAGAAGAAAGCTGAGAGAATTGCCTACAACTTTCATGTTTTCGAGTGACTCCAATTTTGACGTTATCAATGACGTTTTGGGCAGACAAGAGAAGATAAGGATTGTTACTAAGTCAAGAGTTGACCACCCACTCATCAATTAGTCATCAAATCAATAGTTCCCAATTTTGGCCTATAAAAGGAGGCATTTTCCATGCATTTAGGCATCTTGGTATCCAGATCAAGATCATGCTCTTGCTTTCTTTCTTTGTATTTTTTGTAATGTTTATGCTTTGCTTTCATTAATATCAAGTTTATGCCTTTCATTTCCTTGCATTTACTTTGTTAACTTTAATCTTATTCATGTTCTTATTTTGTTTATTTATTTTTCTTTCTTTCATTATGTCTAGCTAAGTTTATTATGTCAAGGTGAAAAGGTTACACTAATGGTGTAAGAATAAGTATAGTATAAACTTAATATGGACTTTAATGTTTGATACTAACATGTTTTATATTTGTTATCTTGTTTACTCTTTAATACTTTGCTTGTTAAATGACTAATCTTGATTTATGTTGTATAACACTTGGTACAACAAATGCTTGGCACTTTCATAGCCCATAATGTATGGTTAAATGCTTGGTACTTTGATAGCCCATACTGTATGGTATAATCCTTACATTAATATTCCATCTCAAAGTTCTCATCTTTTTCTTTTTCTTTTCCTTCTTGTTTCTTTATTATTATTATTATTACTATTATTCTTATTATTATTACTACTACTACTACTACTACTACTATTATTGTTATTATTTTTGTCATTATTATTATTATTATTTTTATTATTGTTATTGTTGTTGTATTATTGTTATCTGTAATTTATACAATTAACCTCTGTTGCGATGTCGCAGTCGCACAAATTAATTACCCTTACACTTAAATCACACAAGATAGTATAGAGCAAGCAAGGGATCGATCCCACGAGGAAGATTTAGTTTAGATTTTTATGCTATACAATCCCACGAGGAAGATTTAGTTCAGATTTTTATGCTATACGTTATGCAATTGGGGGGTTTTGATTTGTGATAATCTAAACTATGGAAGAAATTAAACTAGTGAACATAATCAATTAAAACTGAAATTTATCAAGAAAACAAACCTTGGTCACAAGCACACATCCACCTACAGAAATCAGAACTGATCCTTAAAACGAAACTCCAGTTTATATTCTGAATTTTTATCTTTTCTTAACTTTGGTTAATTAACGGATCCGCCGTATAACTAGCCCTAACCAACAAATAATCACAGTGTCCACACTAATGATTTAATCTAATGACAGCCTTAAGATCTAGATAAATTCATTAATCTTAACAACCAAGTTGTCTGCTTGTGTTGCTTTGATCGAATGTTTTCCCTAAGTTTAATAACGTAGTTCCGCCACAATTATCAAGCTTAGTTGCTTCACAAGTTTATATACCCTAACTCCGGTTTTGATACCAAACTTAGCAATAGATTGTTCACAATAATAACTAAAATTTCACTTACAAGAATATTTGTTAAAGGCATTTGATTTTTATGAGTGATATTACCTGTTCTTTGGCATTTTTCACATGATTTGCAGAAGTGATATGCATCTTTAAAAATAGAAGGCCAATAGAAACCACTTTGAAGTACCTTGTGGGCTGTTCTTTTTGCTCCAAAATGCCCACCACAAGAATGAGAATGACAAAAAGTGAGAATAGAATGAAATTCATCCTGTGGTACACATCTCCTTACTACTTGATCCACACAAAATTTCCACAAGTAAGGAGTATCCCAAAAATAATATTTAGCATCAGCTCGTAACTTGTCCTTTTGGGATGTAGACAAACCTAGAGGGAATTCTTTAGTGACTAAATAGTTCACCAAATCAGCATACCATGGTCTTGTAGAGGAGTGTAACATATACAACTGTTCATCAGGAAATGTTTCTCTTATTGTTTCAGTTGGAATATCATTGATCCTCAGTCGACTCAAGTGATCAGCCACATGGTTTTCAGCACCTTTTTTGTCTTTGATCTCAAGATCGAATTCTTGTAAATGCAAGATCCACCTAATCAGTCTTGGTTTGGACTCCTTCTTCTTTAAAAGATACCTGAGAGCTGCATGGTCAGTAAAAATAATGACTTTTGTACCAAGTAGATATGACCTGAATTTTTCAAGAGCAAACACCACTGCAAAAAGTTCCTTTTCAGTTGTATGGTAATTGCATTGTGCTCCATCCAACATGCGAGAAGCGTAGGCAATAACATGCAAATTCTTCCCAATTCTTTGCCCAAGCACAACTCCTACCGCATAGTCACTTGCATCACACATTATCTCAAAAGGTTCATCCCAATTTGGTGGTTGGATGATAGGGGCAGATGTGACACATCTCTTAAGCTCATCATGAGCATCTTTACAGGCTTGATCAAACACAAAATCCACTTCTTTGGCTAATAGTCTGCATAAAGGTGCTGTAATCTTCGAGAAATCTTTGATAAAGCGTCGATAGAAACCTGCATGACCTAGAAAAGAACGAACTTCCCTCACGCATGAGGGGTAAGGCAATGATGAAATAACATCTATCTTAGCTTTATCAACTTGTAATCCATGTGAAGACACAACATGCCCAAGAACTATTCCTTGTTCTACCATAAAATAACACTTTTCATAGTTCAAGACAAGGTTTGTTTCAATGCACCTTTTTAGGATCAAAGATAAATTTTCTAGACATTTATCAAAAGAATCACCATACACCGTGAAATCATCCATAAAAACCTCGATTATTCTTTCAACATAGTCAGAAAAAATACTCATCATGCATCTTTGAAAAGTTGCAGGAGCATTACAAAGACCAAAAGGCATTCTCCTATATGCATATGTACCAAATGGACAAGTAAATGTAGTTTTTTCTTGATCCTCAGGATTAATAACAATCTGATTGTATCCACTATATCCATCAAGAAAGCAATAAAAAGACTTACCTGCTAGGCGTTCAAGCATTTGATCTATGAATGGTAATGGGAAATGATCTTTGCGTGTAGAAAGATTGAGCTTTCTATAATCAACACACATTCTCCATCCACTCGAGATGCGAGTAGGAATGAGCTCATCATTTTTGTTTTTCACCAATGTGATTCCAGTCTTTTTAGGCACCACATGGATTGGCGCCACCCATTTACTGTCAGTGATGGGGTAAATGACTCCTGCATCTAACAGTTTTAAAATTTCAGCTTTCACTACCTCCATCATAGGTGGGTTCAACCTCCTTTGCAGTTCCCTTATTGGTTTTGCGTTGTCCTCCAATAGTATGTGATGCATACACATTGAGGGACTAATGCCCTTGATGTCAGCTAAAGTCCATCCAATGGCCGTTTTGTGATCACACAACAACTTCACAAGTTTTTCCTCTTGTATACTTGTCAAACCTTTTGCTATGATAACAGGAAGTGTATTGTTGTCGCCAATGAATACATACTTCAAATTATCGGGCAAAGGTTTTAATTCTAACTCAGGGGCCTGCAAAATAGATGGCAAAAGCTTTTTATGTGAGAGTAATAAATCAATAAAGACATTACCATGGGGAACGGTTTGTAAAGCTTGTAAGGCCAATACTGATTCGTGCATGTTTTGGGGAACACATATGTGCCTCTCCATCTCTTCTATCTTGGTGAAATCATAGCCATAGCTCAAAGCTATGCTTAATCCATCTTCGCAATCAAAATCACAAACTTGCTGCACACACTTATCAATTTGGTCATAGCATGTGATAAAATAAACATTGCTATAAGGATATTTCATTGCATCATGAAAATTGAATTCAATTTTTTCATCTCCTACCTCCATAGACAAGGTATCCTTACCACAATCAATCTTTGTATTGGCAGTTTTCAAGAATGGTCTCCCAAACAATATAGGAGTGCTGGTTAATAAATCACAAGAATCATGTTCCATATCAAGAATATAAAAATCACATGGAATAACCAAACTATCAATCTTGACTAGAACATCTTCTATCACACCAAGTGGGTAAACAAAACTACGATCTGCAAGTTGTATTACAATGCTAGTTTTATTCAAAGGTTCCAGACTAAGAGAATCATAAACATGTTTAGGCATAACACTAATGGATGCACCTAAATCACATAAAGCTCTTTTAAAACTAGCATTACCAATAACACATGGGATAGTAAACGCACCTGGGTCTTTTTGCTTTAAAGGCATATTCTTTTGAACAATAGCAGACACAACTTCACCCATACTTACCATTTCATGACCTTTCAATTTGAAAGCTCTCTTGGTAGTACACAACTCCTTCAAAAATTTGGCATACTTGGGAATTTGCTTGATAGCATCAAGCAAAGGAATGTTGAGTTCTACTTTCTTGAAAACCTCTAAAATTTCTTTTTCTTTGTCCTCTTTCTTTGACCTAGAAGAACTCACAGGAAAGGGTGGAATTGCTTTAAAACTAGAATTCATTGAGTGAGGAGTTACCTTTGGAGTGTTGGTCGTTGTTTCAGTTTGGAAAGGAGAAGGATGTTTCTTCTTTGTACTTAATTCAGTTTCTATCTCTTCTTCTTCCTCCATCTCAATCTCTTTCGACCTTTTCTCTTCAAGTTCTTTCCCATTTCTCAGCATGATCGCACTAACATTCTCTTTTGGATTCAATGCCTGGGAAGGCAATTTTCCATTCATTTGTGCCTCCAATTTCCCTACCCTTGAAGCTACTTGCCCCCTTTGCTTCTCCAAGTTGTGAATACTTGACCTTGGTTCCGAATGAAAATACATGACATTTTGTTGCAAGGGAACAGTATTAGAAGCCAAAGTTTTCATCATCTCACGAAGATCATCATTGGATGACGACCCAGTAACATTGGAGTTTGTGAATGGAGGGGGTTGTCTTGCTTGATAATTCTGTTGGGGCTGAAATCCATGGGGATGGAATTGTCGGCCTTGATTGCCTTGTTGGGATGGGTTGCCATAGCGTAAGTTGGGATGATCTCTCCATCCGGGATTGTACGTGTTGGAAAAGGGATCATATTTACGTTGGAGCTGTCCATTGAATGCTCCATCAATTGCATGAGCTTGTTCAATATAATCTTCTTGCATTGTTGGGCACATATCCGAAGCATGTCCTTGTAAGGAGCATATGCTACAAACTTTCACCTGCTGCACATTTCCACAAGCCAAAGAACGCACAAGAGAAGTAAGATCATTAACTTTATTCTCAATGTTAGAAATACTTACCTCATTTACTCGTTTGTTGGAGAAGTCTCCACGAGTGCCAAACTGTTTTGAGTTGGCTGCCATGTTTGAGATCAATTGGCGTGCAGCCTCGGGTGTCTTATCCACCAATGCGCCTCCACTTGCAGCATCAATGATACTACGGTCAGTAGGCATTAATCCTTCATAGAAATATTGAATGAGCAACTGATCGGGTATTTGATGATGAGGACATTGAATGCACAGTTGCTCAAATCTTTCCCAATACTCAGAGAGTGTCTCTCCATGAGATTGCCGAATCCCACATATTTCTTTCCTTATGTTGGCAACTCGAGATGCTGGGAAATACTTCTCAAGGAAAATCTTCTTCATGGCATTCCAAGTTCCAATAGATCCTGGGAGAATAGAGAAAAGCCATGCCTTTGCTGCCCCTTTTAAAGAGAAAGGGAAAGCTTTCAACTTAACCTGTTCTTCATCAACTCCATTCGGTTTCATGCCAACACAAACCATATGGAACTCCTTGAGATGAGTATGTGGATCTTCTCCTGCAAGACCATTAAATGTTGGTAACAAATGTATAAAACCAGATTTGAGCTCAAAGTTTACATTATTGTCAATGTTTATGCATAGTGGCTGATTTTCCACATTAGGAGCAGCAAGCTCCTTGAGTGTTTGTTGTCTTGCAATAGCCATGGTGTTGAGGCGAGCTTCCTTTCTTAACCTGCGTAAAGTGCTTTCTATTTCAAAATCAACCTGCACTTGAATTTGATTAGTAGAACGGGTCACAGGCATCAATTGCTAAGAAAATTCAAAAGAAAGAAACCACACAAGAGACGAAAAATAATGCAAATTATATGAAAATCCAACGCTAGGAAACTAAAATTGCCTAAAAACCTTAGATAACAGAGGAATTTGGCCTCGAAATGGTAAGGTTAGTGGTTTACCACTAGTCTTGTTCAAAACGTCATTTCCCTTCAGAAAACAAAAGGTCGAACCTTAATTCCACAAACAAATCTGTTTTGAACAGTACCGTTGCGACAAGTGAACAGTACCGCCGCAAGCAAAAAACTTTTTTTTTTGTTTTTTTTTTCTGAATAATAATAAATAATAATCACAGCAAATAAAAATAACAGTACAAGCACAAGAATTAACTAAAATTACTTCCCCGGCAACGGCGCCAAAATTTGTTGCGATGTCGCGGTCGCACAAATTAATTACCCTTACACTTAAATCACACAAGATAGTATAGAGCAAGCAAGGGATCGATCCCACGAGGAAGATTTAGTTTAGATTTTTATGCTATACGTTATGCAATTGGGGGGCAATCCCACGAGGAAGATTTAGTTCAGATTTTTATGCTATACGTTATGCAATTGGGGGGTTTTGATTTGTGATAATCTAAACTATGGAAGAAATTAAACTAGTGAACATAATCAATTAAAACTGAAATTTATCAAGAAAACAAACCTTGGTCACAAGCACACATCCACCTACAGAAATCAGAACTGATCCTTAAAACGAAACTCCAGTTTATATTCTGAATTTTTATCTTTTCTTAACTTTGGTTAATTAACGGATCCGCCGTATAACTAGCCCTAACCAACAAATAATCACAGTGTCCGCACTAATGATTTAATCTAATGGCAGCCTTAAGATCTAGATAAATTCATTAATCTTAACAACCAAGTTGTCTGCTTGTGTTGCTTTGATCGAATGTTTTCCCTAAGTTTAATAACGTAGTTCCGCCACAATTATCAAGCTTAGTTGCTTCACAAGTTTATATACCCTAACTCCGGTTTTGATACCAAACTTAGCAATAGATTGTTCACAATAATAACTTAGAGTCCGCTCTAGCAATTATCAACAACAATCATAGAAAACATGCATAGGAAAACAATCATACTCATTCATAATACAAACTGAAAATAAATGAAGAATAAATCTCACAGTTCTTGAAATCTGAAAGTTTCTGCGTCCTTGCAACCAAGAAAAAAGCTTAGCCTTGCATATCTATTGAACAACTACTCCTAAAGATAAAAGAAAGCATTATTTCTAGTATGTAGAGAGGAGAGTTTGTGTTTCTTCACTTCTAGTTGCTACCACCTTTCTTTGATTCTATTGCACTCCCTCCTCCTCTTTCTTGGCTCTCTTGATGTCTATATATAGGCTTCAATGGCAGCTCCTCTTGCTTCTTTATCAACAATGGTGGCTGCCTAACTTGCCAAACTTTGACATTAGTAGTCACCACAAACAACCCACCATTGTAGCCTACGAAAGGATAGAGGTTCCACTAATGGTATATCAAACAAGTATAGTATAAACTCTTATTATTGAATTGGAAACCACACACAAAGGAGGTTCCAATCAGATTATATATTGTTAACATGATTACATTAGTCATCTTATTCAATTAATGCTAATACTTGTAAATCTCGTCAAGCATTCATGATTATAACTTATGTTAACAACAAATCAAGTTCCTTTCATAGCTCAGGTGTCGGTTATACCATACATTATGGGCTATGAAAGTGCCTAGCATTTGTTGTACCAAGTGTTATACAACATAAATTAAGATTTGTCATTTAACAAGCAAAGTATTAAAGAGTGAACAAGATAGCAAATATAAAACATGTTAGTATCAAACATTAAAGTCCATATTAAGTTTACATTATACTTATTCTCACACCATTAGTGTAACCTTTTCACCTTGACATAATTAACTTAGCTAGACATAATAAAAGAAAGAAAAATAAATAAACAAAATAACAACATAAAAGTTAACTAAGTAAAGGAAAGGAAATGAAAGGCATAAACTTAATATTAATGAAAACAAAGCATAAAAAATACAAAGAGAGAAAGGAAGAGCATGATCTTGATCTGGAAACCAAGATGCCTAAATGCATGGCAAATGCCTCCTTTTATAGGCCAAAATTGGGAACTATTGATTTGATGACTAATTGATAAGTGGGTGGCCAACTTTTGACTTGGTGACAATCCTTATCTTCTCTTATCTGCCCAAAACGTCATTGATAACATCAAAATTGGAGCCCGTTGCAAACATGAAAGTTGTAGGCAATTGTCTCAGATTTCTTGTGTAAAACAGTCAGCTCATTTGGACTTCTAGAACTCCAGATATGGCCAAAATACCGAATAGTGCTCGGGCTGGAAGACAGATTCGAGCTTCTTTGTTGTTTCTACAATTTGGACTTGATAATGGCCTTTTTAGATCTTGGGCTCCATATGAAAGTTGTAGGCCTATGTCTTACCTTTCCATCCATATAAATTGGACCTAAATCTGAGATCTGTAGCTCCAGATATGACCCAATTACCGAATAGTGTTCCGGTTTGGATTGCACCGACATCTCTTCTCTAAGTTTGACCATCTCTTTATCCTTGCAATTTAAGTTCTTCAAGTCATCAATCAATCCTTTCATTTATGTGATAGGCCTGCATTAAAAATAGACATTTACCACAAATTATAGGTATCTTATATTATTAGATACATTATTATAAAACATATTTTAGTTAAGGAGTTATTCATACTTCAAGTGCAAAATGATGATATAAAACCATGATAAAAATGCACTTTTAAGTACTAATCAAATAGTCTATATAATTTTAGTTTTAGACTAACATTTAAATAATTATTTTTTTCAATTAGTAATAAATAATCGGTTGCAAATTTTATGTTGCCTTCAGCAATAGATTTTTCATTACTAAGTTTGTTATTGATTTTAAAACAAGAATATATATATATATATATACACATATATAATCTGTTATAAAACTGATATTACCAAAAAATTGATGTCTTCTTCCAAGTACAGGAGTGTCAAAGTAATAAATAACCCGACAAGACCGGGGTTGAACTACAAGGAGGTTAATTGTATGAATTATAGATAACAATAACAACAACAATAGTAACAATAATAATAAAAATAGTAGTAGTAGTAGTAGCAATAGTAGTAATAGTAATAGTTGTTGTTGTTATTATTATTATTATTACTACTACTACTTCTACTACTACAAAGAAGAAAAAGAAGAAAAAATTGATAAGAACTTTAAGATAGAAGATTAACATAAAGATTAAATAATGATAACAATAAATGTTAAGGTTAGAGGATCCACTAATGGTATGTCAAACAAGTATATTATAAACTCTTATTATTCAATTGAAAACCACACACAAAGGAGGTTTCAATTAGATTATAAATTGTTAACATGATTATATTAGTCATCTTATTCAATTAATGTTAATATTTGTAAATTTCATTAGGCATTCATGATTATAACTTATGTTAACAACAAATCAAATTCCTTTCATAGCTCACGTGTTAGTTATACCATACAGTATGGGCTATGAAAGTGCCAAGCATTTGTTGTGCCAAGTGTTATACAACATAAATCAAGATTAGTCATTTAACAAATAAAGTATTAAAAAGTGAACAAGATAACAAATACAAAACATGTTAATATCAAACATTAAAGTCCATATTAAGTTTACATTATACTTATTCTTACACCATTAATGTAACCTTTTCACCTTGACATAATAAACTTAACTAAACATAATAAAAGAAAGAAAAATAAATAAATAAAATAAGAACATAAATAAGATAAATGTTAACTAAGTAAAGGAAAGGAAATGAAAGGCATAAACTTGATATTAATGAAAGCAAAACATAAGCAATACAAAAAATACAAAGAGAGAAAGCAAGAGCATAATCTTGATCTGGAAACCAAGATGCCTAAATGCATGGCAAATGCCTCCTTTTATAGGCCAAAATTGAGAACTATTGATTTGATAAAGTGGGTGACTTTATATGAGTGGGTGACCAACTCTTGACTTGGTGACAATCCCTATCTTCTCTTGTCTGCCCAAAACGTCATTGATAACATCAAAATTAGAGCCACTTGAAACATGAAAGTTGTAGGAAATTGTCTCAGCTTTCTTGTGTAAAAACTTCAGCTCATTTAGACTTCTAGAACTCCAGATATGACCAAAATACTAAACAGTGTTCGGGCTGGAGAACAGATTCGGGCTTCTTTGTTGTTGCAACAATTTGGACTTGAACATGGCCTTTTTAGATCTTGGGCTCCATATAAAAGTTGTAGGTCTATGTCTTACCTTTCCATCAATATAAAGTAGACCTAAATCTGAGATCTGTAGCTCTAGATATGACCCAATTACCGAACAGTGTTCTAGTTTAGATTGCACTGACATCTCTTTTCTAAGTTTAGCCATCTCCTTATCCTTTCAATTTCAGTTCTTAAATTCATCAATCAATTCTTTCATTTATGTGATAGGCCTGCATTTAAAATGAATATTTACCATAAATTAAAGGTATCTTATATTATTAGATATATTATTATAAAACATGCTTTAGTTAAGGAGTTATTGATACTTCAAGTGCAAAATGATGATATAAAACCTTAATAAAAATGCACTTTTAAGTACTAATCACACCCCCCAACCAGCTTATTACTAGTTCCTAGTAATCAAACCGTTAAAATAGAAAAATAATTTGCAAATTCCACAAAGCAGGGTATTCATCATTTAACTTCCATTAATCTATCCAGATAAACAAACTCTCGTTAAATTTATATACCTGCTCAATACCTCTTAACAAGATATTCATAAACCTTTCTTTTGTGCTCAATATATCAACATATAATTATGGAGCTTTTCTTGGAAGAAAATAAAATTTTTGTTCTAATGTTTAAGGTTAACTTCCTTGGGTTGGGATTATTATTTTTGTCTTCTTTTTTTTTGCTTTTTTTTTTAAATATATATACATATAATTTAAAAACAGCATACATCTTTAACTCATGTAATGAGCTTTCGGCTAATGACTCCCAGACCAGTTGGTCTTAGGGCATTAGGTGTTAAGACACCCCTATGAGCTTAACAACTCGGGTCGCAGATACTGATATGTAGATAGTGCAATGTTTGATTCCCTTAAGCTTTTCTCCTTAACCCATGTAACAAGCATTGGGCCAATAGCTCCCAAGTCAGTTGACTTTAGGGTATTAGGTGTTAAAACACCCCTTCGAGCTTAATTGCTTAGGTTAGAGAGGCTACGAAACCAAATTTATCTACATTTTTATTATTATCATTTTTTTCCTTTTTTTCCTTTTTTTTAATTATATACTATCCCTTTCCCTTAGTTGTTACCTTTAACAAAAGAACATAAATAATGTAATAATCCAATATGCAACCCACAATCATATGTTAGTGTGTGTGTGTGTGTGTAAATTAAGGTTTAAGAATACATGTTAAATAAGTATATGAGAAGAATTAAGTGATAACAATGCAAGAGTTTGTAAATCTGAATATTTCATGAAGTATTATAATAGACCTTGTTAAGAATGGTTACTAAGATGTGTGATTAGTACTTAAAAGTGCATTTTTATCATGGTTTTATATCATCATTCTGCACT
>NW_011503125.1:0-2948 GCF_000495115.2 Populus euphratica
CCTAGAAGCTCAAATTTCAAGTTATTTTTACCTAAAAATTGCTAAAAAAAACATTATAAAAACCTTCATAAACCATTTAGAAATCTGAAAATACTCTAAAATTAATCAAGAAATTGAGAATAAATCAAATTTAAAAATTTAAACGGATGTCGGTCTACGCTTTTATATATGTTTAGAAGAAAAAAACCATCATTATCGAACTTCTCTCGTATAATAAAATTTGTTAATACTAAGAATTGTCATTTTAGTTATCAGAATGTGGCAAACCAAATGTTTTCTTTTTTATTTGTTGTTTTCCATTGACTTTCTCTCTCCTCTCTCAAGCTCACGAACCCATATATAAAATGATGTTTTAGATCAAAATGAATAATTTTTCAAACAAAAGAGACCAAAAAAGAAGTTGACAAAGTTGAAGGCAAAAAAAAATAAAAATATGCATTTTGAGAAGTGAAATAAACCTTTATTTCACCCACTATGTCAATTTGAGTCCTTGTGTTTACTATTTTTCAATCAATTTGGGTGCAACAATGGTAATAGTAGGCAATTTTTTTAATAATTAATCTAATAACATTAAGAAGATGTAACAAATATATATTGTATCTTACCACCAACCAATTATATCGTTGTTTTAGCTTAGTGTATCTAAGTAAAATTATAATCAAGTCCTTGCTTAGTGAATTCCATAGTCCAACTAAAAAAATAATAAAGGTACAATTACTTGGGAGTATTGGTGACTTATGAGTAATAATTGCTACACCCTTGGCTACCCCCCTCTCTTTCTCTACTATATTATAATTTCTTAAATTTCAGTCATAATTAGTTATAACTGCTATGTTTTTGCAATTTTTTTTTATTATTTAGGCTCCATTTATTTGCTAGAAAGTAGTTTCCTTTTGAAAAGTGGTTTTTCTTAGGAAGTAAATTCCTGGAAAATAAATTTTTTTCTGATGTTTGGTAGTATTATAGAAAATAAACTGTAAAATACTTTCCAGTGTTTGGTTATGTTATGGAAAATAAACTGGAAAATAATTTATTAATGAATTAATTTTTTTTCAAGTCTATCTAATATATATATAATATTAAATATAAATATTTAATCACTTACAATAAAAGAATGAAATCTAAAAAGTGTAATGATGAATTTTTCTTATTATATCCTATATTCATAGATAGCTTATTATATAAAATATAACTATATATGTCATATAATATTACATAGATATAACCTTGTGAAATATTTCTTAAGTAAAACCTATTAATATTTTTTTTCAATTTTAAAAGCTTAAAATATGTTTTTTCTTTTCATATGAAGAAAGCCAAATTAATTTATAGTATTAAGTAAGAGTTAGATATTTAGGTTTTTTTGGTACAAAGATTTTTTTAAAAGATAAATAAATACAAAAATATTTTGATAGGTTTTTTGGATGAAGTTTGTTATTTTTTTATGGGTATGAGAAATTATCCATTTAATATCCCTTTAATTGAAATAAGCATTAAGAAATAAATATAAATATCTTACATCAAACATAGTCATGTAAAAATATTAAGTTTTGATGTCATACACATATATATATTAATTCAAATTAACAAACATAAACATGCTAGACCAACAAGTAAACATACTTATCAAATAATAAACATAATCTTTCTTATCATAGTAAAATCATCTTAGTAATCAAGCATGTAGTAGTGTTGGTAATCAAGCATGTAGTAGTGTTGGTTCATAAAATTTTGAACCCAAATTTTTCTCAAATTAGCATTTTTTGCCATAAATACTTTTGCCAACATTTCATTTTGTACCAAGTGATCAAATGCATCCTCAGGAATGATCTCATCAAAGCCTTCAATTTTCATCACTTTTATATATAGCTTATTAACTTTAAGTTGATTTTTGGTTAGGCTTTGAATTGCAAATGCTACATCTCCAATCTTTTCAGATAGTTTTTCAACGCCATCATCTTCATACATGTGATTTCTCTTTCTATGTTGTCTCTTTTATGCACTAGAGAAAGATGTCCCTTTTCCTTTTGAAGTTTTTTCATATTCCCCTTAATTTTTAATTGAAATTGATTGATCTTTAATGTTCTCTTTTAAGTTGACATCAGCATATGATTTGGCATAATTTTCGGTTGCCATGTCTTTTCCAACAACAATTGTTATTGTCTCGTACATATCAAGTTTTTTGTTAAGATACTTGTCATGATTGGGATGTACCTGTTCATAAAGTTTAGAATATGTAAATTTTTAGCTCCCTGTATAACATTTTGGTAACAAAAATAAATATAAAAATTACAAAGAGTATAATATTTATCATACCTTCACTTCTTCAACATATACATCTTTCCAAATTGTAATCATATTCAACCAATCATCCCAACCAAAGCTGTTTTTATTTTTAAGTTTAGTTGTTATTCCGCATTCTTTTTTCATAATTTTGAGATGATTTGTCCACATGCTTAGGCTTGCATTGTAAGTTGAACTTTTGACTATTTTGTGTAGCCTGACACGACTAAAAAATTGATGTCTTCTCCCAAGTGCAGGTGTGTCGAAGTAATAAATAACCCAGCAAGACCGGGGTCGAACTTCAGGAAGGTTAATTGCACAAATTATAAATAACAATAATACAACAACAACAATAATAACAACAACAACAATAATCATTGTAATAACAATAATAGTAACAACAACAACAACAACAACAACAATAATAATAATAATAATAATAATAATAATAATAATAATAATAATGAAGAAGAAGAAGAAGAAGATGATGATGATGAGAACTTTGAGATGAAATATTAACGTAAAGATTTAACAACGATAACAATAAATGTCAAGGTTAGAGGATCCACTAATGGTATGTCAAACAAGTATAGTATAAACTCTTATTATTGAATTGGAAACCACACACAAAGGAGGTTCCAATCAGATTATAGATTGTTAACATG
>NW_011503125.1:3582-12965 GCF_000495115.2 Populus euphratica
TAGTAGTAGTAGTAGTAGTAGTAGTAGTAGTAGTAGTAGTAGTAGTAGTAGTAGTAGTAGTAGTAGTAGTAGTAGTAGTAGTAGTAGTAGTAGTAGTAGTAGTAGTAGTAGTAGTAGTAGTAGTAGTAGTAGTAGTAGTAGTAGTAGTAGTAGTAGTAGTAGTAGTAGTAGTAGTAGTAGTAATAATAATAATAATAAAGAAAGAGAAGAAGAAGAAGATGATGAGAACTTTGAGATGGAATATTAATGTAACGATTAAACAATGATAATAACAAATGTCAAGGTTAGAGGTTCCACTAATGGTATATCAAACAAGTATAGTATAAACTCTTATTATTGAATTGGAAACCACACACAAAGGAGGTTCCAATCAGATTATATATTGTTAACATGATTACATTAGTCATCTTATTCAATTAATGCTAATACTTGTAAATCTCGTCAAGCATTCATGATTATAACTTATGTTAACAACAAATCAAGTTCCTTTCATAGCTCAGGTGTCGGTTATACCATACATTATGGGCTATGAAAGTGCCAAGCATTTGTTGTACCAAGTGTTATACAACATAAATCAAGATTAGTCATTTAACAAGCAAAGTATTAAAGAGTGAACAAGATAGCAAATATAAAACATGTTAGTATCAAACATTAAAGTCCATATTAAGTTTACATTATACTTATTCTTACACCATTAGTGTAACCTTTTCACCTTGACATAATTAACTTAGCTAGACATAATGAAAGAAAGCAAAATAGATAAACAAAATAAGAACATAAAAGTTAACTAAGTAAAGGAAAGGAAATGAAAGGCATAAACTTAATATTAATGAAAACAAAGCATAAAAAATACAAAGAGAGAAAGGAAGAGCATGATCTTGATCTGGAAATCAAGATGCCTAAATGCATGGCAAATGCCTCCTTTTATAGGCCAAAAATGGGAACTATTGATTTGATGACTAATTGATAAGTGGGTGACCAACTTTTGACTTGGTGACAATCCTTATCTTCTCTTGTCTGCCCAAAACGTCATTGATAACGTCAAAATTGGAGCCAGTTGTAAACATGAAAGTTGTAGGCAATTGTCTCAGCTTTCTTGTGTAAAAATTTCAGCTCATTTGGACTTCTAGAACTCCAGATATGGCCAAAATACCGAATAGTGCTCGGGCTGGAAGACAGATTCGGGCTTCTTTGTTGTTGCTACAATTTGGACTTGATAATGGCCTTTTTAGATCTTGGGCTCCATATGAAAGTTGTAGGCCTATGTCTTACCTTTCCATCCATATAAATTGGACCTAAATCTGAGATCTGTAGCTCCAGATATGACCCAATTACCGAACAGTGTTCCGGTTTGGATTGCACCGACATCTCTTTTCTAAGTTTGGCCATCTCTTTATCCTTGCAATTTAAGTTCTTCAAGTCATCAATCAATCCTTTCATTTATGTGATAGGCCTGCATTAAAAATAGACATTTACCATAAATTATAGGTATCTTATATTATTAGATACATTATTATAAAACATATTTTAGTTAAGGAGTTATTGATACTTCAAGTGCAAAATGATGATATAAAACCATGATAAAAATGCACTTTTAAGTACTAATCACACCCCCCAACCAGCTTATTACTAGTCCCTAGTAATCAAAGCGTTAAAATAGAAAACAAATTTGCAAATTTCACAAAGCAAGGTATTCATCATTTAACTTCCATTAGTCTATCCAGATAAACAAACTCTCATTAAATTTATATATCTGCTCAATACCTCTTAACAAGATATTAATAAACCTTTCTTTTGTGCTCAATGTATCAACACATAATTATGGGGCTTTTCTTGGAAGAAAACAAAATTTTTGTTCTAATGTTTAAGGTTAACTTCCTTGGGTTGGGATTACTATTTTTGTCTTTTTTTTTTTTTTTAACTCTATATACATATACTTTAAAAACATCATGCATCTTTAACCCATGTAATGAGCTTTCAGCTAATGACTCCCAGACCAGTTGGTCTTAGGGCATTAGGTGTTAAGACACCCCTACGAGCTTAGTAACTCGGGTCGCAGATACTGATATGTAGATAGTGCAATGTTTGATTCCCTTAAGCTTTTCTCCTCAACCCATGTAACAAGCGTTGGGCCAATAGCTCCCAAGTCAGTTGACTTTAGGGTATTAGGTGTTAAAACACCCCTTCGGGCTTAATTGCTTAGGTTAGGGAGGCTACGAAACCAAACTTATCTACATTTTTATTATCATCATTTTTTTTTCTTTTTTTCTTTTTTTTTTTTTTTTTTTTTTTTTTTTTTTTTTTTTTTTTTTTTTTTTTTTTTTTTTTCTTTTTAATTATATACAATCCCTTTCCCTTAGTTGTTACCTTTAACAAAAGAACATAAATAATGTAATAATCCAATATGCAACCCACAATCATATGTTAAAGTGTGTGTGTGTAAATTAAGGTTTAAAAATACATGTTAAATAAGTATATGAGCAGAATTAAGTGGTAACAATACGAGAGTTTGTAAACCTGAATATTTCAGGAAGTATTATAATAGACCTTGTTAAGAATGGTTACTAAGATGCGTCTCAAGAGTCACTTTAACAAAAGAACTCCTTTACTCTGCCATCCTAGTAACAACAATTATGCACATGCTTTATGAAATGAAAAACAATTTTTTTTTTATCAACTACTACCCTCTCCCCCCAACCAAAACGAGACATTGTCCTCAATGTTCTAAGGTAGAAAGATAGAGTATAGAAGATATCACCTGAAATAACGAACACTGACAAACCTGAAACACACTGAAACAAATATAAGAAACAACAAAACACAATAATAAAACCAAGCATGTGTATGTACAGGTAGTTGTGATTGTGGCTCACATCTTCCCTTGGTTTTACGTCCAAGAACGGCTTAAACGCCCTCTATGGGTCGGGGATAGGCTTCCCATCCAGTTTTCTTAAAAACTGGCAAACAGGGTCTTTTTTAGTCAGATTCCCAAGACTAAGTCTATCATGTTCTTTATGAAATAGTGGCCATAAATCATGAATTGCACGATGCACATCTCCACTAGGATGCGTCTCAAGAGTCAATAGAAGATTATCTAAAGACTCCTTACTCAGGCCATCCTTAATGAATTGTATTTTATCTTCACGGTTTATAGATACCATTCCTAAAGAACGACATTGTGTATTACAAGTCCATCTAGCACATCGATGACAGACATCCAGTCGTTTTGCACGACGCTTCTTTGCAAAAGTGCTTTTACCTGTTCCAGGCATGTGTGAAATGAAGTTAGAGGACTCACCTGATAATCGGACCTTTGCTTCAATCAACCAACGAATATCTTCAGGAATTCCATGATTCATTAATAATCTCAATCTTGCACATCTAGCACGGTAAATTTTTGTAATCGCATTCTGAGGCAGAGCGGGAAAATACTTTTTCAATTTTTCAAGATTAGTGTCCATTTTCAAATGAGAATTGGAAGAGAGATTCAAAGAATTGCACAGATATATACACAGATATCAGTAATTGTGGGAAACTGAAAGAACCGACTTAAGTCACGGAGTACCGTTATCCGCCATTTGACCGGGGTGAGAGAAACTAGCAAAAATCACTCAAAAAGAAACACAAAAACAATGTGAGAAAAAAAATAATCAACCTTTATCTACAAAATCATTCAAACCAGTTGATTCGTTTTCATTAAGAAAATTATCAAAGTGAGCTTTCAAACGATGTCCATTTTCCTTAAAATCATTGTCATTCATTGAATTCTCAATATCACAGGCCCCATAAGGATTGCTCCATCTTGGTCTTAGCTCTCTAGGGACTGCATAGAGTTGAGAATTATAAAACAAAACTTTTTGACCAGTATCAATCTTTTGACAATTTTCACAAGTTTTGCAGAATGCATGTGTGTCCTTGAACATGGTGGGCCAATAAAATCCATTTTGAAAGATTTTTGCAGCAGTCTTTTTTGACGAGAAATAACTTCCACATGCTTCAGAATGACAAAGTTTAATGACACTACTTACCTCATTGTCGGGAATGAATCTTTGAAATATTTGATCAGGACAATATTTGAATAAGTTAGGGTCATCACAATAAAAGCTCTTCACTTCGTTCAAAAACTTTTCTTTGTCTTGGGTACTCCAATCAGCTGGCAAATCTCCTAAAGCAAGAAAATTGATATTTTTATCATACCAAGGCATTGAACTAAGAGAAAGTAAGGATTTGTTAGGAAAGTAATCATCGATTGGTGTGATGTCAGATGTCGAATCTGTTGTCACTGTTGACAAAAGATTTGCATCAACATTTTTGGTGCTTGTTTCATCCGTGATTTCTTCCTCAGAATAAATCATTTGCAAATCTTCAGTTTCATCCAATTCATTTTTACTTAAAGTAGATTCAAGTTGATCATAAACTAATTCATCAATATGATCTACTTCTTGTAAATCATTATCATCTCCAGGTTGCTTGCAAATGTTGAAAATATTCATCTCCAATGTCATGTTTCCAAATGATAGCTTCATCAGTCCATTCCTACAATTAATCAATGCATTAGAAGTTGCAAGAAATGGACGTCCTAAAATAACAGGAAATGAATTACATGCTTCAACAGGTTCTGTGTCCAAGACAATAAAATCCACAGGATAAATGAATTTATCGACTTGTACTAACACATCTTCAATTATTCCTCTAGGCACTTTTACAGATCTATCGGCAAGTAAAAGAGATATAGAAGTTGGTTTTAACTCACCTAGATTGAGACTTTGAAAAACTGAATATGGAAGTAAATTCACACTAGCACCAAGATCAAGTAAGGCTCTTTCAATTTTATGCTCTCCAATAAAGCAAGAAATTGTAGGACAACCAGGGTCTTTATATTTCAAACCATTATTGTTCTAAAGAATGGCACTTACTTGTTCGGCTAAAAAGGCTTTCTTTTTCACATTCAGTTTCCTCTTCACAGTGCATAGATCTTTCAAAAATTTAGCATAGGAAGGAACCTGTTTAATAGCATCCAGCAAAGGTATATTGATTCTTACCTGTTTGAAAATTTCAAAAATTTCAGAGTTGTGATTGACTTTCCTTTGTTTGGTCATGGCATGAGGAAATGGAAGTGCTGGTGGTGAATCAGTCGTTTCTTTGTAATTTTCAGATTCAACCCCTTCCTTACCCTCAGAGATTGACTCATCATCTTTCTCATAAGGTTCAAGAGAGGGTTTTTCAATAACCTGAGAGAGGGTTTTTTAATAACCTTACCACTGCGCAGAGTAGTGACTGATTTGACTTGATCTATGTGTTGGCTTCCGGAACTACTTGTATTTGCATTGTATTGCCCCTTGGGATTTTGTTGTGGTTGAGATGGAAACTTACCTTTCTCTTGGAAACTGAGAGCAGATGTTAATTTTGCAAGAGTATCTTTAAAATCTGTCATGTTTTGAGCAAGTTGAGTATTGATTGTCTCTTGCTTTTCAATGAATGCATGCAATGTTTCCTCAAGATTTCTTCTAGGAGGTGGAGCATAAGGAGGTGCATATCCATGAGAATTTTGGAAATTATGGTGTGCTTGAAACGGTGGTTGTGAAGTTTGTGCATTGTTGTTCTCACTCTTCCAACTCAAATTTGGGTGATTTCTCCAACCAGGGTTGTATGTTTGTGAGTATGGGTTGTGGTTGGCCCTTTGGAAACTGTTTAAAGCATGAGCTTGTTCATGGAGACATTCCTTAAAAGAAGGCAAGGTTGGACAATCGTTGGTTGAGTGTTCATTTGTTTCACAGATTTGACACACAATGTTTTCAACAGATTTTAATTGACCACTCTTTTTCAATTCTAGTGCCTCGACTTTTCTAGCTAAAGATGCAAACTTGGCTTGAAGGTCATGATCTTCCCTAAGGTTGTACATACCTCCACTAGATGTATGAGGTTGAGTTTTACTCGGTGCCACCTCCACTAGATATATGAGGTTGAGTTTTACTCGGTGCCTCATAAGTACCCGCGGTGTCCTAATTTTGAGCATTTTCAGCTAACAAGTCGAAGTACTCCATTGCTTCATCAGGGTCTTTATCTTCAAAAGTTCCATTGCACATCAATTCAACCATTTGCCTATCTCTAGGTGTTAAGCCTTCATAAAAATGTGAAACCAATCTCCATGTTTCAAAACCATGATGACGGCAAGTATTAAGCAAGTCTCGATACCTATCCCAACATTGGTAAAATGTTTCTCCTGGTTTTTCAGTGAAAGTGATGATTTGTCTTTTGAAAGAGTTTGTTCTGTGAGATGGGAAAAACTTCTTCAAAAACTGTTGTTGCATTTCATCCCAAGCACGAATGGATCCTGGTCTCAAATTTTGTAGCCATGTTTTAGCTTTATCTTTTAATGAAAAAGGAAAAAGCTTTAATCTGATAGTGTTCATGCTATAATTTAAATTATTATATGTGTTGCAGACCTCCTCAAATTCCCTTAAATGCAAGTATGGATTTTCCAATTCTAAACTATGAAAAGAAGGTAAAAGTTGAATAATGGTTGGCTTAAAATTAAAATGAGATGCTTCGGGAGGAAAAACAATGTATGATGGTGCACTTGTTCTTGTGGGATTCATGTGGTCTCTAAGTGTTCTGACACGGTCATTCTCATTATTCTCATTATGAAGTGATTGATTATCTTCTTTGGTCATATTTTCTGAAAATTATGAGGATATCCTACAAAGTCTACCACTTGATGTACGTGACCACACTCTCATGCACGTGTAGAAATAGAATAAAAGGAAGAAGAATAGAATAAAAGGAAGAAGAAACAAGAGAAAAGAAACAAAGTTATATACAAGAAAAGTGAAAAGAGAAAATAAAATAACTACTATAATTTGTACAAGAACTTACCTCCCCGACAACGGCGCCAAAAACTTGATACGACTAAAAGATTGATGTCTTCTCCCAAGTATAGGAGTGTCGAAGTAATAAATAACCCGGCAAGGCTGGGGTCGAACCATAGGGAGGTTAATTGTACAAATTATAAATAACAACAATACAATAACAAGAACAATTATAACAACAACAACAACAACAACAACAACAACAACAACAACAATAATAATAATAAAGAAAAAAAAGGAGAAGAAGATGAGAACTTTGAGAAGAAATATTAATGTAACGATTAAACAATGATAATAACAAATGTCAAGGTTAGAGATTCCACTAATGGTATGTCAAATAAGTATAATATAAACTCTTATTATTCAATTGGAAACCACACATAAAGGAGGTTCCAATCAGATTATAGATTGTTAACATGATTACATTAGTCATTTTATTCAATTAATGCTAATACTTGTAAATCTCGTCAAGCATTCATGATTATAACTTATGTTAACAACAAATCAAGTTCCTTTCATAGCTCAGGTGTCGGTTATACCATACAGTATGGGCTATGAAAGTGCCAAGCATTTGTTGTACCAAGTGTTATACAACATAAATCAAGATTAGTCATTTAACAAGCAAAGTATTAAAGAGTGAACAAGATAACAAATATAAAACATGTTAGTATCAAACATTAAAGTCCATATTAAGTTTACACTATACTTATTCTTACACCATTAGTGTAACCTTTTCACCTTGACATAATTAACTTAGCTAGACATAATGAAAGAAAGAAAAATAGATAAACAAAATAAGAACATAAATAAGATAAAAGTTAACTAAGTAAAGGAAAGGAAATGAAAGGCGTAAACTTGATATTAATGAAAGCAAAGCATAAACATTACAAAAAATACAAAGAGAGAAAGCAAGAGCATGATCTTGATCTGGACACCAAGATGCATAAATGCATGGCAAATGCCTCCTTTTATAGGCCAAAATTGGGAACTATTGATTTGATGACTAATTGATGAGTGGGTAGCCAACTCTTGACTTGGTGACAATCCTTATCTTCTCTTGTCTGCCCAAAACATCATTAATAACATCAAAATTGAAGCCACTCAAACATGAAAGTTGTAGGCAATTGTCTCAGCTGTCTTGTGTAAAAAATTCAGCTCATTTGGACTTCTAGAACTCCAGATATGGCCAAAATACCGAACAAGACTTCTATAACTCCAGATATGGCCAAAATACTGAACCGTGCTCGGGCTGAAGGACATATTCGGGCTTCTTTGTTGTTGCTACAATTTGGACTTGAAAATGGGCTCCATATGAAAGTTATAGGCCTATGTCTTATCTTTCCATGCATATAAAGTAGACCCAAATCTAAGATCTATAGCTCTAGATATGACCCAATTACCGAACAGTGTTCCGGTTTGGATTGCACCGACATCTCTTTTCTAATTTCGGTCATCTCTTTGCCCTTGCAATTTAAGTTCTTAAAGTCATCAATCAATCCTTTCATTTATGTGATAGGCCTGCATTTAAAATGAACATTTACCATAAATTAAATGTATCTTATATTATTAGATATATTATTATAAACATACTTTAGTTAAGGAGTTATTGATACTTCAAGTGCAAAATGATGATATAAAACCATGATAAAAATGCACTTTTAAGTACTAATCAGCCACCTTAACAAAAGTTTTTACTTTAAAGGTGGAAGAAGGTTTGTTTTCTTTTGGTGTCTTCTTGGTTAATATCTCAAGTAACATGTAAGATATAGGCTAAAACCATATGAAATGTTTGCCTTTACATTTTTCATTCTGTGTGGTACTCATTTTTACAAAAAAAAAATTACAAATTTATACAAAATAAAATCATACAATATTTAGATTTAATAAATTTAATATAAGAACTACAATTAATTTTTAAAAGAGAATACATAAAACATATAAGAAATTATAATAAAGTTAACAAGCAATCCAAATACATAACAAAGATAATACAAACTCGAATAAGACATAATAAAAATAAACATATATAATTAACACTTAATTACTAGTGCCTTTGAGTGTTATAATCATTCCACATGATTGATGCAATCATTTCTCTTTTTGGTATCCACTCCCTATTCTCTTCCCTCTTCTCTCGTTGACTTAAGTTGATTGTTCGTCTAATTGGTTCACTTTTCTAACATATTTCTTCCATAAGAAAGTCATAAGGATCAACTCCCATTATGTGATCATGAATAATACAACATGCAAGCACAACATCTACTTGTGTTTTATAAGATCAAAAGGATTTTTCATTAATTGCTCTAAAACGACTCTTCAAAATACCAAACCCTTACTCAATAGCGGTTCTTAATGAAGAATGTTAGCGATTCTCAATGAAGAGTGTTAAAGATTAAATAGCTCCTTTTTATTTTCTGGTTAATTTTTTGTAAACTCATTTAAGTGATATCAAACTCCACAAACATGAGAAATGATTCCTTTTTGAATATCGTAACTAGCATTACCAAGACAATA
>NW_011503114.1:0-12715 GCF_000495115.2 Populus euphratica
TTAAATATTATTCGTGGCTTCTCATAAAGAGGAAGTGATGCCATGTAAAAATAGCAATATCAGCTAAAAAAAGAAAAGATAAAATTGACCTCTCCGATGTGTAATGGTGGTCGAGCTCAAGAAACATGGCGACTTCTATGGGCACACACTTGCACATCTTGATTTTGAATCCATGGCAAGCTTGTAGAATTATTTTTTCTTTTACCAATACACATAGCATGTTTAGAAGCTTAAGAATTAAATTAAATTATAATGAAATCTCGTGGAATCATGTCAATAATTGAATTCTAAATAAAGCTTAGTTTTCAAAGAATGATACAAAATTAATTAGAGGTCACCCACTCGCTACACTAAATAAAAGAAATTAATGTTAAAAACTATCTTTTTAAAATACCCATCTACCAATCTTTCTCTTTTTAAGAACATTTAAAGGATAAAATGAAAGTAATGAGGGTAATATAGGCAATAAAAAATTAAATTATATCTCTTTTAAACATGTTAATTTAATTTATTTATCAATTAAGTTTAAATTAAACCAGATATAAAAGTTAATCTTGGTTTGTATAATTTTATTTTAATAAATAATGAATTTCTAAAAAAAATCTTTAAAGAATAGAAAAACATATATCCAAATCATATAAAAATTCATTTCATTGTGACTTTTAAATTGATAGATGCATTGAATCACAATGTTTAACCATTATATAGTTCCAAGTTGAGAATCTCAAATTAGAATTAATGAATCATCTTATCCTTAAATATTATTACTATTATTTCCTTGTATCTATAAAGAAATTAACAACTAAGAAACAAATTAGCAATGATCATATTAATTGGTTTGTTACTATGCTTATTAAACTAATACTAATTCAAAATGTTAATTACCAAGATAACAAATATACTGACATGATAACCAATAACTCACTAATACTAATTAACATACCACATTAATATATCAATTAATATGATAAATAATATATTGATTAGTTAATTATTATAGTATGTTGTGTTTAATTAATATTTTGAAATAAAAAAAGACAAATATAAAAGGACATAACATATATTTCATTAAAATGATTAAAATGAAAACATAAAATAAATATATTTTGGTTTTGAAATTGATTTATATCTTTTAGTTATGTTTGTTTACTATATTTTAATAGTGTTTACTGTTAAATAATATTTATATAATCTTATTTATTAAAAGTAGAATAATATTCTTAGCTTATGTTATTTATATGTAGATTAAGATTAAACATTCATAATATACATCAAACTAAACATGATTTTGTCTTTTTATATATATCATTAAATACTAACCAAGTATAATATTATAAATAAGAAAGACAAAGAAACATATTCTATTAAGTAATCTAGTGCCTGTTGGTAAATTGTTTGGGTATAAAAATAAATAAAGAGTAAAATCAATTGTATGAAAGCACTATTTTAAATATGTTTATTTATTTCATACAAAGATAATATTTTTAGAATACAATTAAATTATCTAAACTTATGAAAAAAAATATGAATAATAGACCAAGGAAAAAAAAACATTGTTTTTGTGTGTATATATATTTTTGTGTAATAACATATTTATATAAACTTGAAATGTTTTAATAAAACTATATGAAAATGATACATTTTAAATTAAATAGAATAATAGTCATTCATTCTTATTCTAATAGTTATAAATGTTATAATTAATTATAAAAATTAACTTAATAAATAATTCATTATACTGACAAATTAAGTTTTAAGAAGAGTCCATTCATCATAACATTTATTTAATTTACTGCATAATAAAAACATATATTTATAAATATTTAGGATATAAATCTTTTTATTATTTATTCACTTACCAACTATACCAATACATGTTTAGTAATATGGTGTAATTTTCTTTTATACAAATATTTTTTAATTAAAAATATATATATATTTTTAATTTTCATAATCAACATTTCAAAATCATTTAAAAATATTTTTAAAATAAATTTAATATGTTTTTCAAATAACACTATTTTAAAAAAAATCCAACCACAAAAACAAATATTCCCTAACTTTTTGACAATTCATATGAAATGTGTTGACACGTAACATCATGAATTAGCAGCATTTAATTTATAGGAACTAAAAACAGAAAATAAAACAAATGCAGACTTATAAAAATAAAGGAAACAAGAGTTCACCCGGTCAAGAACAAGAACTTGGAAACTCGAGCCTGTCATGTTTTTGGTCCCTACTTACAACTGTCCATCTTCACGATCTCTTCCAAACTTCTCTCCTTGTGTTCCAAATGGAGTCAATGACACCACTTTATAAGACCAAGAAATGAACTTATTCAAGATGGCAACAAGAGCAGACATTCTTGCTAGCTCCTGCCACCGCCGGAGGAACACAACAGTATCCCGTCACCGGAAGTATGGAACCACCCCAGCAACCCCTTTTTTGCATTGGAAGCTTATTCAAGATGGTAACAAGAGCAGACATTCCGCTGTCTCCAGCATTGGTGGCAGCGGAGGAGCGGGGGCTGGACAGAGAGGTGGCGGTGTTAGTTGTAGTGGTAGTGGGAATGCTGTTTCGGCTAGGAAGCTCGCCGCTGGCCTGTGGAGGCTGAGGTTGGCAGGTGGTGGTGGTGGTGATAAAGGTTTGAACTTGAGGAAGGGGAAAACTGATGAATTGGGGTTAAAGGTATTTTTTTTTGTTAATGTTTTCATTTAGATTATGACCTCCATTTTTTTTTTGAATGATTTTTTTTTCCTTAAATTGAATGCATGCTTGGTTGCTGAGAAAGTTATGTTTCATTTTCTGGGAAATTAACCCAAGCAGTTTCTTTTCTTTTCTTTTCTTTTCTATTCTTTATTTTTTGGCTGGCATGTTATCTTTTTCTTCATGATAGAGACTAGACAGATAGCTCTTTGTTGTATTGAGGATTCAGGTGACAAATGGAATGCAATGGGCCATATGTTTACTTGTTTTCTTATAATTTTCCGTTCACTCTTATTTTCCTTTACGGGCTGTTATTGATTTGTCTACACTCTGGATGCTAAGACTTTGTTGGTAAAAAAAAAAGAGAGATCTCAGAATTTGCTTTGTTTTTCTTAGTTTTTTTTTAACTCATCAATGAAAATTGACCACCACAATAAGAGGAAGATTGCAATGTTTTTTTCATCTATATGCAATCTGTACGCAAAAGAAATTCTGAAATGAGTCTTCCTGTTCGTTATGGTATAATGACTTTGCCATGATCATCCTCCTTCTACATTTTTACTGTCATGAAAAAGTGAAAAAAAAAGAGCTAGTCCAATTACTTTTCAAGTGCATCCGGGCTGATTAAAATTCATCCAAGCAATGACTGAACTCATAAATCTCTTATTCGTAAGTAAGATCTAATTGAACTCAAATAATGTAATGGTTTTATTGTTTTCGTGCGGATCTGTTCATATTCTATTTGAATGTCTGTTCACATTTTGTTTCCATAACAATTTCGAGACTTTGGAATGATGCCATTTGCTTTTAATTGCATCCTGTTGTTGGACTGTTAAACACGGTGTTTCTCTCTCATCAGATTAGCAGCGAGTATGGTGCAGAAAAAATGGATCTTTTGCGCACCCCTGAATTCGTGTCCAATTCAAACCATGGGATCCTGTGCAAGGTATGCGTTAGTTACCTAGAATATCACTGCATTTAACCTTTTCCTTGCCGAACCTGAAGCTTTCTCAATAGGGTCGTCTGGACTGGGCCCATTAAAAATGTCTGCTACATATATGCAGGCTTTGAGTAGAGTGAACTTTGTGATAATATGCCCTCTACATCTTCTCATCCCATCTTCATGCTGTTGTATTCATTACATCTGGTCCAAAGAATTGACCAAGAGGTCTTTTAATTTTTTTGTACTTTCACTTGATGACTTGCTTGGTAACCAGAATCTACCATGTTACTTCTGTCTTAATCATATAATTTCCAGTCTGGTGAAGTAGTTTTGTACGTGTTCATCTCTACTTTTTTTTCTTTTTATTTTGTTAGATTGAATCCCCATCACTGTATACTAAGCATGACATGGAGGGTGCAACAAAGTGGGATCCGAGATGCTCAGGGATATCCAGTGACGTCTTCTGCTTTTATAGCCATCCTAAACTTCTCGAAAATCATGTTGCTATGGTGCCTGCTTTTGCCATGCACGCAGAACTAGTGCAAGCTCGATTGCGCATTCATGAGCTTGAAGCCAACTGCCAGTCTTCCAAGAAAAAAATCAAACACTTACTGAAGAAGCTCGGAGAAGAAAGAACCTCATCGCAGAGCAGTGAACCTCAGAAAATTCGTGCAGTTATTGATGATTTAGGCAATCAATTAAGCAGGGAAAGAAAAAAACGTCAAAAGCTGGAAATTCTCAATTCTAAATTAATCACCGAGTTGTCAAATGTCAAATCATCTGCAAAGAAGTTCAAGAAAGACTATGAGGAACAAAAAAGAGCCAGAGAAATAATGGAGAAAGTTTGTAATGAACTTGCCAATAAAGTTGCAGAAGATAAAGCTGAAGTTGAAACATTCAAGACTGAGTCCATCAAGATTCAGGAAGAAACGGAAGAAGAGAGGAAGATGTTGCAGGTGGCTGAGGTTTGGCGTGAAGAACGTGTCCAGATGAAGCTGATTGATGCAAAATTGGCCCTTGAAGATAAGTATTGCCAAATGAACAGGTTAGTAGCAGACCTTGAAACTTTTCTGAGGTCAAGAATTGCCACCTTGGATGTGATGGAGTTAAGGACCGCCCATTCAATCAGACATGCAGCTAAATTGGTAGATGTTAAAGAGATAAGGGAATTTTCTTATACCCCGGTGAAATCAAGTGACATATACTCTATTTATCAAGAACTCAAGCAAATAGAAGCCAATGAAAGGGAGATTGAAGAATGCAATAAGAGCAGCCCTGCAAGCAATTCTTCCAAACTCCATTTTGCCAGTTCGGATTTTAATGAGCACAACCACCATTCTTTGCAGCAAGGGTCGACTATTATTATTGATGATAACTGTCATTTAGAAGAAGATGCAAGAGGCCACCACGCTGTGAATCACGCTGAGGATCAAGGTTCAAGTTATTCCCATGATGACAATCACCTCTCAGTTAACAAGCTTACACAAAGCAAAAATGATTGGCAGGTTGCAAGAGAATGTGATGAGAATGCTCCTCGGAATTCTCCATACACACAAAGTAGTGAGGTCCATTTGGTACCAGAAGAATCAATGTGTAAGGCATCTTCCATATCTAAGCTTTCGAGATCTGGCCAATATAATAACAAATGCTCAGAGATAACAGCTGATGACAGTGATGGAATGGTCTTGAGAGAGAACATTTCTAATAAGGAGACTTATCCAAGAACAAAGTCATGGGAAGATAGGCTTCGGCACGAAGATTCTGTGGAGCAGTGGAGCTCACCAGAGTTAGAGAATCCACGTGTTACTCATGGAATAAAAGAACTCATTAAAAGGCCACGAGCTACCGAAAAGAATAGCTTGAAGGCCAAGCTTCTGGAAGCCAGGATGGAAAGCCAGAAAACTCAGTTGCCCGGTGTTCTTAAACAGAAGACTTAGGTGAAGCACATTCTCAAAATCTTTTTGTTTAAACTTTTCCAACACAACAATGTGGCATCTGCCCAAAAGCCAATGCTGGAGTTTTGTGGATAAAATTGTAAACCTCAAGTAGACAAGACATTTTTCGATCGGCCTTCTCATGTTTTTGTTTAATTGGTCATTTTCAACACTGGTAAGATATCCTCACTTGCCAAATTACAATTACCATGTATCATAAATGAATTGTTTGCCCATGTATGATTCAGCTTATTTTCGTACAAGTCATTAAAGATATAGTGCAAGTATACTCGGATACTCTCGCTGTGTAGTCGGATTAATACACAATGAAAATCTATAGATCTATTTGTTACAGAAATAGCATCATCCTCTGCCATCTACTTTGTCTGGATTAATCTTAATGTTGTTGTACGTAGAATAGAAGACACCAGTTGCTAACTCGTTGCTCTTTACCAGGCTCCATTTGATGAAGCCATAAACGGAAAAATGGGCATCTGTGACTGTTCTTCTGTTACTCATTTTTGTAGTGTTTATGTTAAAATCCTTTCCTAATTCCTATTGGCTAGCTGCTAAAGTTGCACTATTGCTTTTTTTAGTTTTGATGCTGGTGGGAGACAAGATACTGTTATGCTTGCCAAGTTCTGGTTACTTGCATCATGCCCTTTCCCAAGAAAGGACAATCTGATAAGTGTGAGATTCTGCAACAACTAGATACAGGAAAACTGATATAGTTTTGCCTTTTTCTGCACCCCACTTGCATGCTTGCCACTGTTTGTCCCCACATCAAACATCTCCTACCCGCCCCATCAAAATTAAGTAACTCGCAAATTAGAGCTTGGCCTAGCGGTGGAAGGGGCTTGTCTCCTTTCACTGCACCTGGGTTTAAGCCCTAGCGTGCACGCCTGTCACCCTCGCGGTGCCTTACATGCCTATTGGATTTGCAGGATATTCAGTGGGCCGTGGGGATTAGTCGTGGTGCGCGCAAGCTGGCCCGGATACCCCACGTAAATAAAAAAAAAATAAAAAATTAAGTAACTCAACACTCATAAGGCTAAGAAAACTAAGATACCTTACATGGTCGTTAACTTCAGGACCCGTGGGATTAGTCGTGGTACGTGTAAGCTGGCCCGGACACCCACGTTAATCTAAAAAAACCATCTAGGTGGTGGCCAAGTGGTAAGGACTTGAGATCAAAGGGTTTGCTCCCTCTGTGGTCTCAGGTTCGAGTCCTTGGTTGCTCATATGATGGCCACTGGAGGCTTACATGATCGTTAACTTTAGGACCCGTGGGATTAGTCATGGTACACGCAAGCTAACCCGGACACCCATGTTAATCTAAAAAAAAATTTGGAATTCTTTCATATGATGACTAAGAATTTTGGAAGCAAGACATGGGTTTGGAAAGTATTGGGAAAATAATTAGTTTGAATATAATCATGTTTTTTAATATCAAACTGTACAAAATCATTATTGAAGATAGTAATAGGACACAATAGTGTTTTTTTATATCAATTTTCCATGCGATCACTATTAAGAATAGAGATGTTTTCTCTTTTTTTAAATAATTAATCTTATTAAAATTTAATTTAAAATTTTATAAAAAATTAATATCTAAAAGTTACATTTAAAAGATTTTAACGAGATGATTTTAACTATGTCTTGAAAAACTATTAAATGAGGTTATAATTAATTCTAAATTAATCCATAAAAAAATCCTTAAGAAATTAGAATTATAGTTAATGATCTTTTAAGATATGATTAAAGATTTAAAATTATATCCTTGAAATTTTTCTAATAATACTGGATGTGTTGAAAATGGAGCTCATGTATGTCTCAATAACTTTTTTTTTTCTTATTCATTAGATTTTAAATTTTATTTATTGGCCATTGAATTTTCATAAAAAATTAAATTGATTTTTATGGCTGTTAATTAATTTGAAAATTTTAAAAAAACTTCTCAATTGGTGTTGAAATTATATTATATATATATATATATTATTTGCTCAAAATTTTTGTTAAAATGTGTAAGAATTACAGAATACCCTCAAAATTGAAAGGCACACTTCTTTTAACTGCATAGTAAAAACAAAATCTTGACTCCAAAATTGCCTTGTGCCTCGATTTTCACCATGTTAGATGCGTTGTCATGCATGCATGTCAGATCAATAAGCCAGCCCAGAAAGATATATGCCCATTGCATTTGCACATGCAGCCTTAATTGGAAAACTACAAGTCTGGAAAACTTGTTTCTTGATCTGATGCTCACTCTATGCTGGGCCTTATTTGAGGGCTATCAACACCAGCTGTGCTGAGGGTTTGGGTGGGTCAGGAGACGAATTGAATTAGCGATTGAAGAGCTTCTCCCATCTCTCCAATTATGGCTTTTATCAAAGCTTACTGATTCTTTTCCTTTTGTGGTCATGGTTAATGGTTTAAGAGGCCAGCATCAATATGTTCTTGAAAATGAAAACAAAAAAAAGAAGAAGATCACATGTACTAAATGATTGTTAAATCCGATTTTAATTGATGTGTTGGCCAAGGATTTGAAGCCTGACCAATCTTGTTAGATCTAATCCAAACTCTAACACATTAATATAAAAAATAAAATGATATTATTTTAATATAAATACTTAACCCGGAATATTTTTCCAAATAGATATTACATTCAAATTAGCAGCCTCGCTTAAATGTCAGTTCATAGCAGTAAGAATTTTTCTTATCGAAAACATAGCCACCATGTTTAGTAGGGAAAAAAACTCTTTAGTTTCATTACTAATCTTTAATCTAGAAGAAAATTTATAGTTTTATCATACATGAAAGATTTTCATTCTCAAAACACGATAAAATAAATATTGTTCAACACGATCGAGGGCTTAAGAAATTGATACATGTTGAGATGGAGATGGAGAAAGTGCTCCCATGCTAAGCTATTGTCCCTCTTGAATCCATGGCCCAGGCAATTAGGCTAGAGTTAGATTCTTCGAAGGCATGAATGTATTCTGTGAAATATATCCAAATTAAGGAAGGGAGTGACAAACATATCCTTTGATCAAATATGTTTCAGCTCCTGACCATCCCTACGGAAGCATGATAAAAAAGAAATTATGAGTTGTGTAAAGATTTAGGCTGGAGGTGACTACTGCTTTGATCAGCAATGGGGACTTTGCGAGGAGTGATGCCGACCGAATCAATCAATCATTTTCCCCTTTTTCGAGGCCAGAAAAGATGCAGAGGGTTAAAGATTCAAGATTGAAAGAATTCCCACTTGACGAGGAAAGGCACCTGCCGCCACAGCTGGAACCACAAGTCCTCCGCAAGTGGGGGTCGCAGCCAGCACTTCACATATCTAGCTAGCTAGTGACCCCATGAGAGGTAAGTGTGCAAGCTCTCTGTTAACTGCCATCGCAACTGAAACAAAGTAAAACAGTTAATTGACATGGTTCCTCCCTCCCTCCCTCCCTCCATGTATTCATTGGCCAACTATCATCATCTTGAGAGGGAGACTTCACACCTACCAAGAGTAGTTTTTATCAGCCAAAAAAACGCATTAGTATTTGATGTTGTTTCAAGCAAGAAATAATTTTAAAAATATATTTTTTTAAAAAGGTTGAATTAAAATATTTTTATGACAATATTTTTTTAATTAAAATACATTAAAGTAGTATTTTTTATATTCTTAACACTAGAAAAAAAGATATTAATTTAAAAAAACTTCAATGAAGAGGTTGAATTGCATTTAAAAAACAGAGGCAAAGACTGAACAATCATATTCTGTGGCATGGCATTAATGGCTAGTTGCACCAAATCTCAATGGTGAAGTGGCAGTCACCTAATTGCTCCCTTTTCAGCGTTGAAAGGGCAAGATTCCCATTGAATTGTCTTTTTAATCATGGCAAAGAGATCGTAATCAAGGTCATCATGGAGTAGAAACCATAATGAATTATTGAAATTAAAAAAATAAATTAATATTTGAGGTTATAATAACATGATTTGATTACCTTAAGAAGATTCCCTAATGAGTGATAATAAATCATGGTATGCAATGGCCCTCCCCGTCGACGCCCTCTTCTTCGTTTTCCTCTGCATTTATGGATATAGTGTGAGAGATATGATCCTAATATATAATCAATATTACATCTATTTTAATTACGAGGGGAACATTAAGATCAATCAAGGATGCGTCAATTTAACTTTGCCAGCACCATCAAGCTTGTTGCATAGAAAACTATGGAAGGATTTTATCACATCAAACTCTTAGCAAGGAGAGCTTATCTCATGTGCTGTTGGGGCACCATCAATGGCCGAAGAGACTATATGGCTGGCTGGCTGGTGACCCAATTTGAAAGAAACAATACCAAAGTGTGTGTGTGTGTGTGTGTGTGTGTGTGTAAAACAATAAGTTAGTTGTTTAATTTAACCTATCATGGAGGCAGGGAGGGATAAAACGGATCCCACCACCACCATTGTCGCCACCACTGAAATTGCTCACAATTTGCACTCAGTGGACTCATCTTTCCTTTGTTGATAATCTTTGACTGGACTCGTCTTCTTCGTTGAATGGAAAAATTCTCGTCGACTATGAATGTAATTGCTCTGTAGATCATGTGGGTTTAATTTCGACGACATCATATGCAAGATATTCAATGTAAATTGTAACAACGTAAATAAACCCAAATCCATGTACTTTGAGATCATTAATTTACTAATTATTTTAAAGTGTTTTTTTCTTAAAATTACATTAAAAAAATATTTTTTTATTAAACAAAATAGAAACTTTTTGTCCAGCCGGGGATAGTGATCTCATCAAACTCTCTTTTACACAATATTATACGTTGTGTAACTCAAAGTTTCAATCTAAGTTAAAAAAAACAAAAAAAAATAATTAAATTCTCTTTTGTTTTGTTTTTTACAATTATCATAACCCCACCTTTCTCTAATTAAACTAAATTATTTCCAATCACAACGATCTTAAATAAGTTGTTTATTGATAAATTTTTAGGTGAATTCTCCATTAAACCTAAAATATTTCTTATAATCTTCTTCAAAACCGAATCTTTTTTCAAATTAACTTTAGAATGATGATATTCCATTTATCATCGCACAATTCCATTTATATGATGGATAAAGCTTGAATACATTGCACCAACCATGCGTAAAACCCTTTTTTCTTTTTATCAACCTTTTTTTAGTGTCCCTTTTTTTCTTGGAGTCTTTATATTCATAGAAGTCAATGCATTTTCTGTAATGCTTTAAGAAAGTTTTAAAAGAATTAGTTTTTTTTTCCCTCTGAAGATATTATATTTTTCAGAATAATTTAATAGACTATGCTTAGGTTTATGTGTGTATATATTGGAGCAAGTTATAAGATAGTACTTGTAGTTTTGAAAACAAATTAATTAATCCCTCTAGTGTCATAAACTAATTAATTAGTCTCTAACTCAAGTCATTGACAGACCTATCAATGTTACACGTGGAACCTAAAATCCCTCTTCAAATGTGTATCCAATCTCCTTACCTTTGATCATTCAATTTGAGGATATACATGGCTAATCAATTTATATGCATATGGTGTTGAAGAATCTTTTATATAATATTTTTTTTTGGTATTTTTAGATTATTTTAACTTAACACTCATTCATTTAAGTTAGTAATTCGGCATGTTCACATTAAATTGCAATCTCTAAAAGAATTTAATTTAAAATAAAAAATAATATTTTTTAAAAGTATTTTTAAAAGAAATACAAAAGCAAGTAAAAAAATGGGGTGTTGGGAGGAAAAATCATAGTTTTTACAGTTTTGGTTGCGTCAACTAAGTTATTTATGACTTTAAAGGATAAAAGAGCAATTAATTACTTTCTAAGAGTAGAGGGACTATTTAATGTTATTCACTAAAATATAAGGATTAAATTATAGTTTTCGTGCTGCCTTTGGCACGCACTTCAAAGGCAAGTACGTGGATCTAAATTTGATTCTAGAAACAGTACAGAACCCCTTTTTACTTTTTTTCTTTTCTCCCTTCTTTCCTCTGCAAACATTAGTTATAGTAGCCCGTGCAAGAATCAAATTTGATAAGCTTGTCGTCGCTCCTGACAAGCCTTCAACAGGAACGTTTTCTATGGCATTTCAAGCAATTTTCTTAGTACAAGATACCCCCCTGGTACACTTAAATTAATCGGCACACAGTGACGCAGCAGAGTTTTTAAAGAGAAGGATCCCCTTATAATCCACCCAGGTACAATCATTACGTCCCCATGCCACTGATCTGGTCAATCAATTTGCATGTAATAAAGAATAATCATCCATCCAGCAGATTCTGATTTGAGCTGTTTAACCTGCCAATTAATGCATATTCTTAACTGGGAACCATGAGATCACATGTGTGTGCTTGATGTTTCAAGGTTAATTTGGAATTTTTTTTTTTTTAATTTGGAATATGGCTGCAGAGGGTGATGGTGTTCTGGGGCTTAATGCTTTGGAGGTAGCAAGAAACAGGATTACCTGGCTAGATATTTGTCTTTGCCATTCCAATGGCAGCTCTCTTATTGCATGACATATAATAATCAATCAAGGCTTCTGGTGTCGTGTTTTGCGAGTGAGGACACAAGTGGTGGTGGGTCATGCAATTGCGCTGGTGGGTGCCTCTTCATTATACAACTCGTCAACCGTCAATGGTTTTAATAAATATTATGGGAATCTCGAGATACTGCCTTAGGTGGCCATTGATTTTCTTCATATAAAATAAAAACTGAATTAAGTTATTCTAGATTTAATTCTCTCCATATGTTCATCGAGGTGAAAACACAAAATCCTTTTGAGTTTTTGGTTGGTGCATTTACATGTCATATTGAAAGGAGGAGTGGAAAAGTTAAAGTGTTTTTTGTTTTTGAAATTTATTAGAATTATATTTTTTTATTTTTTAAAAATTATTGTTGATATCGTATATCAAAATTAATTAGAAATGCTAATTTAAAATAAAAAAATTAATTGTTTTTAAAATTCTTTAAAAAATACAACCTAATAAAAACAAATAGAAAGGGTACGGAGTCAAGAAATGGGGCGATGGGCGGAAGAGTAAATGACAAGGGGTTGGCTCCTAGAAGATTGGATGGTTTATAAATATATATATAAA
>NW_011503114.1:12741-13067 GCF_000495115.2 Populus euphratica
GGGTTGTCTCCTAGAAGATTGGATGTTATATATATATATATATATATATATATATATGTATGGTTTTGAAGGATTTCTTATAGCCGCCAAATTAAAGGGATAAGAAATGGAAAGGATCCAAATGAAATGCATGCATCGCTTGCTGGTTCACTTAATTTACCCCTTCTTACAGGACATCAGTTCCTGGAATGACTGTGACTTGTAATTTACGCACGTTCTCCTTCTGCCGAGCGAGCTGCCAGCTCATCAATTTCCTTCTTTTTTTACGTCCTGCTTTTTACTGTGCAATTGCAGGGTCCTCTTCCATAGGATCTCTTGCCCCACGA
>NW_011503115.1:0-13061 GCF_000495115.2 Populus euphratica
ACAAAGCAAAATCCTATTCTAATGAATAATGCTATGTGAGGAGAGATACAGTAAATCCTTTCATGAAATCACAATAATCTAATGAAAAATAAACATAACAAATCATGAAGTTTAATTCTATGAATTTGAAAGAAAAAAACTAATTAAAAAAAATTGAATAATCTGAGTTAACCCGTCAAATTTAAAATATGTATCATGAAATTGTGATAACTAAATAGAAAAATATTAATATTAACAAACTAAATAGAATGAAATTAAAAAAAGATTAATTAAAAAAAAAACAAAGCAAAGTAATATTCTAATTAATAGTGCTTTATGAGAAAAGTTACAATAAAATTCTCTCGTGAGATCACAATAATCTAATGAAAAGTAAATAAAATAAATCATGAAATTTAATTCTCAATCAAATTGATATTAAAAGATTAAATTAAAAAAAATTAATTAAAAAAAATCTAAATCAACTAAGTTAACCCGTTAAATTTAAGATCTGTATCATGAAAGTATGATAACCAAATAAAAAAAATTTAATATTAACAAAAAAAAAATTAAAAAAAATTAATTAAAAAAAAACAAAGAAAAAGATGGAAAAAAAATGGCATCAGTCAAAATGTGCTTTAAATGTGAATCCCTGTCAACACGCTTGATAAACAATTCCTAATTAATTATTAACTCTCTACCTAACATTCTTTAATGCATATGCTTGTTCTGTCTGGCACATCATCCACCATCCACGCAGTTGGCGGCTTGATGCCACCCATATATTGTAACCAGGATCTTACGTAAAAGTGAATTTCCACAGCAATTAGCAGATGTTTTATTCCAGATCAGTAACATATGCTATCAGAGAGGCAAATCTTGGAAGCATTATGAGGTGATTCTATGATCAAGAATGAGATAAAACAAACTGGAAGCCTTGACTTGAAAATCATGAGAAATGCTTCTTGTTAATTTGAACCCTCAACAAGCACCTCTTGTGATACAATGTATAAAATTCTCTATTATCTTTATGTTGATGCACAAAAAATTTGCAGATAATTGCCTGAAAGTAATGGTTAAAAAAGGATACAATTACCTCTAACTCAAAAATACTTTCTATTGCTAGGTCTCCATATTCCTTGACTGAAGCTGAGGCCCGCAAGCTTTAAATGGAACCGTAGTTTCGTGTACTTTGCTTCTTTGTTCCCTGAGCTGAAGCTGATGGCCGTTCCCAGGAAGCTTCACTAGCATAGCCACTGCTATTCTCTTCTGGTCGTGAATAGCCATAGCCTACTCCACTTGCCTGTTTTTCACAAAAGCAATTTAGCTGCTAGGAAGTCTATACATATGCAATAACCGTACAGGTTTTTCATCCACTTGATGAACTTCACCAACGGGCCTGTTCACAGACCCCTTACCGCTTACGTGAAATTCTAATTAACTCCGCTCATTATAGACCATCATTTAAAAGTAAAAATCAAATAACATAATTTGCCAGAAAAGTTATGAGGACTTACAGTTTCTAAACACGCAGACAAATATGTCATGCCTGGCAAAGCATCGGTCCCATGCTGAATTCAAACAATAAATCAACGAGTAAATATAGATGTATATTATTTCACAGCTATTGTGAAGAAAATCAGAAGCTAGAGACTATCAAATGCTGAAAAGGAAAGCAAAGAAGCCTACCAGGCGTTCCACCCGTGTTTTGTAAATGAACCCTCCAACACAAAACAGAGTTGATGCAACAATGAATCTGTTCCATGCCAACGTGTTCAGTCATCAAAATTCAGAATGGATAAAGAAACACCCATTAGAACCAGTAACATGCCAATGAGAACATAAAATTTATTTCCTTATCAGACACTGAAGGAGATGAAGAATGTTAAATCGACTTAAGCAAGATAGATTCCAAATATAGCCCACACAAAATCTACTTGAAATGTGCTCTTAACACTCAAGATGGAGAAATCATTGAATTGTCATACATGCAAGATATGATTCCAAAGATAGCCCATCCTCGTGTAGAATCTTCTCTTTGATCCTGCCTATGTTCTGCAAAATTTGAACAAACAACCAGGTTGTTATACAGTAAGCAAGCAGGCATTGAAACTAAAGTCAAACACCAGCACATTTTTAGTGGGTATTGGCACAGAAACTTGTTGGTGTTTGGCATCACTCAAAAAATGCCTCTGAAGATTTGTTACTGTCATCAGAGAATGATACAAGTTCTGACACGACCAAATAGGTTTAGAAAAGTGTAAGGCATCATCTATGGGATCATTCAAATGGTACATTGTACAGACATTAAGAAAACCATACATTTCAGGAAAGCTTGGATTGCTCCAACAACAAATGAGCTTACCACAACTTTTGGCAAGGAAAAACTGAATGGGCTCATAACCCTCTATTGGTATTGTGACATTAACTTCATATGGAGTATCACGAGCCTCCTGGCCTTCAAAACTTACAAATCTAATGTTAGAAGATTATCAAATAAAAGAGATATCAATGAAACATCAAAAAGAGTGGTAAACATACATGTCCATTCAACATTTAACAATGTAGGTGTCAAGGTTGTAGGAGGACTTCCAGTCGCCCCTGAACCTGACAGCCTCACCTCCAGGCCTTTCTCTGGAAGAATCTGAGAGGGTAATCAACATAAAAATATCAGACACATAAGTGGATACATCATACAACTACAAATATCAGTTTTTAATCCATGGAACTGACAAGTAGTACCTTAATCATAGGCTTCCGCACCAAAGTGGAAAGGGAAGCAATAGCAGTCATATAAAGGGTTACTTGAGTTTGTTCAGTTGTGAAGCTGAAAACGAGAAAGCGCATCATTGGTCAGGATAATGAGAGTGTTTTTTCAGTAAATGGAGCAAAAGCTTTTGCTACACCATTCAATTGACAGATCTTTTACCTAAAATCATGGTGAGACTTTTCATAGCCTAGTTGAGTCAATCCATTGTAAACCTACAATTTTATGAAAGAAGTGAAACTTCCACAAATGTTCTCTTCTGTTGCATTCATCAGCAGTAAAAGCATGGCTTCTTACAATTTCCCATGATCGTGGATGAAATCCAATGGTGAAGCCTTCAAATACCCGAGGACCAGGTTTCTCGCATGGAATTGCAAGTTCAACAAAAAATCTGATAGTGGGAAAAATAGCCACACATTTAGAGAAGTGACTCGACAGTTGAACTAAGGACTTGGAAAATTAGAAAAAGAAAAGGGAATCTCTAAAGCTAGTTTATTTACAACATAATTGCAATTCCAGACACCACAAGCAATTTGAACATTTCATACCCAATCATTCCCTTTCCACCAAGTTTTTCCTAAAGTAATAATCATTAAGCAATAAGCAGTTTTCCAAATAACTTTTAGTGCACAAAGATATAGCTTCCATGTCCCTTTTGATTTGGTAGAGCACAGGGGCACCATGCAATTTCTTCAAGAAGTTTAGCAAGGAAACTTGAAAGATTTCACCCCCCTCTCTTCAAAAGTTCCTAGAAGGCCAAATGAGAAATGGAAGGAAGATCTTGATCCTTGATTATGTATTATTTACTGACAACACAGCCAATGATTTACTTGACACTTCTCTAAAAAAACCAGTCAATCACTCATGATTTAAAACTCTCCATCTCCAGATTTTGACAGCTATCTAAAGGTCTTCTCGTGAAGAATTTGCAATTCTTCTTTCTATCTTGAAAATCTGACATTTATGGTAAAAATTCAGTACCTGACACTTTGAAACTGTTCAATTATGTCAACAAATACTACCTGCAAACCAATCGAGCTCTATAGCTCAATTAGTAGAAACACTCCCCCTTTAAGGAGGTTGTGCATTTGACTTCCCCTAAAATGGGGGAAAACCTAAACGTTCAATCACCACAAAAATGAAAAAAACAATTACTGCCTGCTTATATTACACATCTCATGGCCAAAGACAGCCTTGTACCTAAACCTTTCTGATATGACCTTATTATTGCCTTGAAATAAAATAATTGATATTACTTGGAAAGTTTCCATGTACAAACATATGCTTTGGTTCAAACTTACTCCACCAGCAAGTGAAGATGTAATAATATAGAATTACAGACAGACAGAACTATTGAAATGAAATTCTCTTACTTTTTTGTGTTTACTTCTTGAATTTCATAGTGGGAACCTGGGAATGGGCATCTGTAACCCAGATACAGAGACTGTAAACAAGGTAGTTTCCCACCTCTCTGAATACTGGGTAGTTCTCCTACTTACAATGTACATGAATTTTATCAATCAAAATAAGCAGAGAAAATTTCTACTCCCACTCAGTGAAATAAGTCAAAACATCCTACCAAACATTTTTTACCCACATGACCACACACAATTCTGCACCTGGAACCCTCAAAGTTCAATATCAAGGCTCTTATAGTTCAATTCCATGCCTCTTCAGGAAATTAATTTCACAATAATTGATGTAACCATATCGCCATTAACAGGATCGTAAACTAGAAAATAACTCTAGGGTACAGTAAAAAAAAGGATTTATGCAGAATAAAATGAAACTCAAAGTATTGTTGGAAGAGACCTGCAACTTGACTCCTGAGTAACATTGCATATGCATCCAAGTTCACCTGAAATGAGACAAAAAAAAAAAAAAAGGTGATGAAACCAGTCTCTAATTAATGGCACAGTGTATTTGAATGTCGAGCAATGCAACAGAGACTCAGAAACACAAAAACCATAAAGATAAGTAGAAAGAACAACAAAAACAATGCACTCCAAAATCAGCCAACCATTAAAAAAGAGTTCTCTCAAGGAAATATAGTCTTGAAACAAATAAGCGATTGCGAGTTTAATATTTATATTATTTTCAGTCATATAGGGTGTCCCAAAAAGGAATCCATCAAGGAAAGCGTAAGAAAGAAATAAAAGGCATATTGTGGTGTATATGATACACATTCAGCTCCACGATATGTGCAACAGCAACTAACAATGTCAAATCAAATCATCCATTAAACACTTTGTGAATTTACAAAACCAACTCTAAGGGTGCATTAACCTTCTTTAAACAAACATTTTCTAGAATTATGACTGCCATTATTAGTCTTTAATTTCCACAGAATTTCTAGGTTTTTTATTGTTCATTCAATTCATTGGAATACTAATGATTTAAGCTTCCTTGCAACAAAATAAAGAAATGATCAACAAAACGAACACTTTACAGTTCCAAGATGGCCATGAAGCAACTGGATGTTGAAACATTCACAAACCTTTACACTGTCCATTTAAACAACTTCCACATATAATATTCACCTGAGATTGGAAAAGAGAGACATTTATTAAGATAATATGAATAAAATAGCACTATTGAATGCAAAGCTACAACAAATACATGTTACAAACATGAGATTTACACGATGTTTATTTAACTTTATCTTTCTTATTTTTGGTGGGGGTGCCACGCTATGAAATAAGAAAAGAAACATCATCACAACTGACCTGAGCAGTACGTCCCAGTTTGTCATAACTTTGCTCACAATTCAGCAAGTCACCATTGTAATACCCCTAAAGACAAAGATTTAGAAGATTCAGACAACTGGATTTTGAATTCCAGAAATAAGCAGCACCATAACAGCACTAAGTTGAAAATAGCATTGATAAATAGAAATTAGTCAGCCAACCATTAAAAAATGTTTATTTCGTTCAGCATCATCAATCAGCAAAAACCAAACTTTTGAAATCCTTCGGGGAGAAAATGTGATAGTGAGATGAAGGGATTCTAGAAGCGACTTTTCAATGGCAAAATTTCAGAACTTTATAGATTGACCCTCTACTAAACAAATGGGAAGCACTACCTTCCATTGCATAGGACCTTTTCCTATTGCAACTAGCATTTCAAGTATCTTGAGAACATAACTGACACCCTCTCCCAAAATGAAGGCCAAAAAGACATGGATCAGATTGCAACTCTACTCCATACATGCAAACAAAAAATTTAATTCAGAAAGATGGATTGCCAAGAATCATTCTCTTGTATTGAATTATCATTTTTCATTTGAAAGGATTGCCAAGAATCATTCTCTTGCATTGTATCATCATCTTCTCCACACACCCCCCCCCCCCCCCAACACACACACACCCCTAAGGACTGATAAATTTGATGTAGCCTATTAAGGAAAAGGAGCAGGCTAGAGATAGAGCATAATGTCATCATGTCATCATCAACAAAGTTCAGAACAATATAATTTACAAGCAAAGACCTTACTTGAACAAAATCAACACGTCCTGAGCCAGCAACAAAGTGGTTGAAATTATTAAATCGGCCAAAGTCCACATATCCCTGCACAGAATGCAAGCAAAATACACTAGAATATAAAACCACAATTGCATAACAGAAACATTAAATTACAAACTAAATTGCATGTGCAGTTTAAAATTTGTTCTTCAGTAGCATAATTGGTTAAGCTTCGCAAGTTGTGCAATTAGTCAGAGCAAAAATAAAGATCACTTGACACAGTTTCTTAATGCAAAATGCAATTCTTCCCTATACATCATCCAATCTTTTACGCCACCAGTAGTTTACTTAAATCATTACTTGTACTCAATCTTTATAGCAATTTTTTTATAAAAAAAAAAATTGGTGTTATAGACTACAACCGTTTGGGATCTAGCCTCCACGTCTTTGCAAAACCGAATCACTACGTCCGTTTCCTGCGTCACAATACAAATTTATAGCCAAAAAAAATAAAAATAAAAATAAAAATCTTCAGATTCTCAATTGAAAAACGAAATTACCTTCCCTTCATACTCAAAAAAATGCCCAATCCAACTGCTCTAAAAAAATTAACATCTTAAGGAAAATCAACAAAAATCCGAGAAAACAACAAGCTTTCTTTCTAACGTAATTTATAACAACGTGAATGTAGGATACAAAATCAACAATTCGACTAGAATTATCGAGAGCGTAACAGTTAGAGCTCGGAGCAGCAACCGATGCAACGCCAACAAGCACTTGTGTTACGATAGCTGAAACAAAATTGAAATCGAAACGACAACAAAGAAAAAATGAAATGCGAAAACAGCAGTGGATCTAATGATTATATTTTAGTGATTAGAAAAGAACCATACCAGTTACTATTATTATTATCCATGAACAGGGTAAAGATTCTACAAAAGGGTCTCGTTGACTCTGCATCATCTCTTCTAAAAATTGTTTACGTTACAAGCATGGCCTTCCTCAATTTTGCTTCTCTTCTCTCCTGTTCTGCGTGGTTGAACGACTTGTCTTGAGATGTGAGGCCTTTGGGGTATTTTTTGGCTCGTCCACAAATGGTGTTGTAGCATGATGTATAGTTGTCGGGTCTGCCTTGGGAATTCAATTGGAAAAGGATTGAGTTATCCAATCAATATAATTAATTATTTTTATTAAAATAATATTATTTTATTTTTTTCAAAAACTATTTTTTTATTAATCTAAAGCATAATTTTAACTAAATTAATTATATTACCAAGCAAGTTGATTAAGTTTTATTAAATTAATGTAAGATCGATTCAACTAAAAATTAGATTAAATTGAGCTTTAATCTTAAATTTTTATAATCAACGCAACATACTAAATTTAATAATTATATTAGATAATATCATTTTTTCTCCGGCATTTTAAACCCAATCGTTTGACTTGAAACTAACAAAATTCAAAATTAACATAGTTATAATCAATTTTCAATCCTTAACTATCATAAACTATGTTTGTTTTAACATAGTTTATAAATTAGACCATCTCTTTTATAAATTAATTAGTTATAGTTGTTTTTTAAAATAATATTTTTTATTTTTTTAAAATTATTTTTGATATTAACATATTAAAATGATTTAAAAATATTAAAAATATTAATTTAAAATAAATAAAAAAATAAAATATTTTTATTTTTTTCAAAAATATTTTTAAAATAAAAAAATAAACAGAACCCAAAAGGTGCAGAAAAAACATAATGGCCCAAGGCTCACAACAAAATGAATCTATTTTTCTAAATGCATTCGGCCATGTAAAAGGTATCTTTAAAACCATTTTTTTAAAAAAATAATTTTAATTGATTTATAAATTGATCCAAGATATAGAGTAAAAAAATAATTTCATAAAATATATGTTATATATTTTTAAAATATATGTAAACCCCATAGTAATTTTTTCAAGTTTTATAAGGCAGATTTTATGAAAATTATTTTTTTTATGTTTTTTTAATTTTTTAATGTGTTAATTTTAAAAACAATCACTATTTATCTTTATCCTTTTTTCATTATATTCATGGCTGAAAATATTACATTTATCCTAGTTATTAAACCCGGCCCGACACGAAGGGTTGACTCGAAACTCAGCTGACCCGGTGGCTGGAGCAGTCCGGATTTAACAAAATATCGGTTAGGGCAACAACCTAGCACAACTTGGATGAACCTGATTTTTTTTTTAAAATATGAGATTTAAAATTCATTAGTGTATATATTTTATATTTCCAAGAAAAAAAATTATATTTTTTTAATATGAAATAAAATAAATTTTGGCTTTAATACTTCAACTTAAAAAAATAACATAATATCTTTTCAATGTAAGAATTGAAATTCTTCTGTGTATATATATATATATTCTCAAGAAAAAAATTATGTTTTTTTAATGTGTGATAAAAAAAATTTGTTTAAATACTTTAATTTAAAATGATAATATAATATCTTTTTAATGCATGATTTGAAATATTTTTATATATATATATTTTATATTTTCAAAAAATCATATATATTTTTTTTCAAACAATTACGTACAAGTCACAAATACAAACACATCACTTAAATACAAATAAGGCAGTCACACTGATTCTGTCCTTGGTCTTGCTTGGAACAAGCATTTTAGGTCTGGGGAATCTCATACGATCTAGTTCTGTTCTATCTGCTAACGTTGATGGATTGCTCCGATAGCTAATAAGTATTGAAATAAATACAGGAACATCCTTGCCAGTGCTAGTGCCGACAAACAAGTCAAAATTTGGGATGTGGATGCTGGAAAATGTGACATTACAATGGAGCATCATACAGACAAGGCAAGAATATAGCCTCACATTATTCTTTCATATAATTTGGATAGTGAACCAAGCCAGATTCATTTATTACTTGGGTATGCCTTCATTGGGATATTACAACTATTCATGCATCGGTGCTGACCTATCAGTGTCCTCGACCCAATGACCACCAGGCACATTGTATGCACATGTATGCTGCAAGACATGGTGTTGAACCATTCAAAGATCAACGTGCTAGTGATTGAATAACTTGTCAATATTCCTTTGTCATAAAGCTAAACATTTGTTAAGGAAATTCTAATAATGAAAAAGAAAACAAATGAAAGTTAAGTTCCTTCTTTTTATCCAACTGTCATACAATGTGCCAGTTGCCTGTCTTCATAAAACAATTTAGTCTTCCAAGATTTGTTGGAATTATAAGAGCAGGGTTTTTGGAATATTTTCAGCTCTAAGTCATAGCAGTTGTTTGTTCTAGCCAATGCAATGAACACCCTTTACTATGCTGTGTCTTATGGTTCTATTTAAATTTACTGGATATAAAAATTATGGGTACTTGTGTTATTAGCTTATTGATATGGGTTCCATTCTTCTTTTCATACAAATGCTAACAGGTTCAAGCAGTTGCATGGAATCATCATGAGCCACAAGTTCTTCTCAGTGGATCCTTTGATCATTCAATAGTCATGGTAATATAGCGCTTGCTTAGTCTGATGTCTATAGATTTGGATTGTCACTATACCTCACGGTGCAAGGCTTTTCTTTCTAAGATCACTTCCATGTGAAAGTTTTCTTTAATTAGTCATGGTAATTAAGAGCTTTCTTAGTCTTGATGTCATTACCCTTATGCTTTGCAGAAGGATGGAAGGTTGCCTTCAGATCCTGGTTTCAAGTGGTCGGTCACAGCTGACGTTGAAAGCTTGGCCTGGGATCCGCATGATAAGCATTTATTTGTGGTGTGTGCTTCATCCTTCTATTTATGGTTTTCCCATACCTGTTTTTGAGTTCCTTCTATTTCTTCTTGACAAAGAAACAGAGGGGAATATTGTTTCTATGTTTTAAATACATGATTGGTGTCTATAGTGTTTGATTTGCGAGGCACTGAAATATGCTCTAAAATGCTGAGATATCCTTGTAGGTGAGTCTTGAAGATGGTACAGTTCAAGGTTTTGACATCCGTGCTGCCACATCTGGATCAGCTTCTGACCTTAAGCCAAGTTTTACCCTCCATGCACATGACAAAGCTGTTTGCACAATCTCTTATAATCCTTTAGCACCTAATGTACTATCTTCATTTTCATATTTTAATCCTTAGTTCTAGTTAGATGTTTAGATTATCAACTTCACTAAACTTTTCTTACTTTCCTTACCATGTTTGACAGCTTCTTGCTACTGGACCAACAGATAAAATGGTAAAGTCATTACTCTTTTCTTCTTTTTTGGTCCTCCAAAGTAGAAGTTATAGATGGTTCATATAATTCCATTTTCTGCTGAATATTTCTACAGGTAAAACTCTGGGATCTGTCCAACAACCAACCCTCATGTTTAGGATCCAAGAATCCTAAAGCAGTATGTGACCATAACTTTTCTCAGATCTCACGCAATAAAAAAGTTTATGTTAGGTTGGTTGCCATTTCATGTAAGACACCAACCATTAATCATTAACTATTGGTAGCTACCATTGTTGAATGAGCTAGAGTTGGTGGCCACCAATATTGACAACAAAGCAAGAAGAGCCTCCATGAATGCCTATAAATAGAGGCATATGTGAGAGAGCAAAATGAGAGAGAGGAAGTAGAGCCAAAGAGATGAGAAATGTAGGAGAGAGTGGGCTGCCATTGCAGCACAAAAGAAGAGAAATAGAGTGAGGTTGAGAATTGCTCAAAGAGAGGATGATTCCTCCTCCTCTATTATTGTAAATCTTGTACTCTCCCTACATAATGCAATGGCTTCTCCCGTGGATGTAGGCGATTTTGCCGAACCACGTTAAATATTGTGTCAGTGTGCTTGGCCTCCTATGAGCAAATATCAGTACATCACCGGCTGGAATTCCCAACAATTGGTATTAGAGCTTTCGGTTTAAAGTGATGTTTGATTTTGCTCAAAAATGAAAGTTGTCAAAATTGTGTTTTGACCATACCACTGTGTAGAGGAGGAATAGACGAAGCCACTGGTGAAAACCACGTCGCAATCGGACGTCGAAAACCGCCGCACGCGCCATCACGCGCCGGCAAGGTTACTGGACACGCGCGCAAATGCGCGCCACGTGTCACATGCGTCTTCTTCACCCGGATGGGCTGACCCGACCCGAATACCAGAAGATCTGACCCACGTGCGAGATCCGGATGATGATGACGTCACAGTTTCGCCAGCATGAACAGGTGGCATGACATGTCAGCAGCCACGTCAGCAATGTGGGACCCACTGCCACGTCACCAGTCGCGAGCCGAGAGTGAGCCGAGCTGAGTTAAAGCCGAGCCGAGCAGCGAGCCGAGGGACAGGATTCTGTGTGGCGGAGTCTATGTGCAACCAGTTCTGAGATTGAATCTGGGCCATTTATCAAGCCATAATTGTTTTGATCAAATCTTAGCCGTCTGAAGTGCGATTTGGATGATTTAAGACTTGTTTCCAGCTAATTTGATCGTTCCGGATGCAATGGTATGGTCCAATCATTAAGATTGAGATCAGAAATGACAGTGGTGAATTATTAAAGAGAAATTGCCCGATCATGAGGCATCTGATGGTCATCATGGTGGTCGATGGAGATGAAGAAGAAGAAATCACACATGTTTGCCTAATTACATGTGTTGAAGCGTTATGTGGGGAATTTTAATTACCTTGAGGGATGGCAAAATTGGGACACTCTAAACACCCGATCATGTGGACAATTTGAGGTGGAGAGTGAAATTTGATGAAGACTAATCTTGACGAATCTGAGCACTGGTAGTCTCGTCAGATGTTGAGAAATCAGATATAAAACCAGGATACCCCAGATCACTTGTAAAGGAAAGCCGCGACAAAGCTAGCAAATGGTTGTATATACGAAAAGACAGTACGATGGATAGATATGGCCTAAGAAGTTTTGGCTAGGGGATTGGGTTTTAAGCGGGACCGTTATGACCCCTCCAATCTTTCCTGGGAACTTGCTTAGTTGAAGGATTATCCATACGGTACTATTTTCGTATATGTGATAGTTTGTTATGAAACTATTGAAGACTAGCAGGATGACGGCACAAAGGAACAGTTGGGTTCCATATGATCAAGGATCTGATGGAGTGGTGATTTCTCCAAGGAAGTTAGATTCGGTGACTATAATTTCTCGAGGGGAGAATTGATGAAGACCCTGATAATGAAAGAGTAATACAGCAAAGGGATAAAGATTGACACCCTATTTTGACTTGGATAGATGTTGTGACAGGATGAGCTGCTGTCAAACATAAGCAAGGAATAGGGAGAAATTTGGAGAACAGAAAATGCACGAGGACACACGGAGATTGTGCAGGAGTACCCAGAGGATCCAACGAGGTACTGTAATGAGACAGCAAGTGTAAGAAGAATAAGTGTTCCTAAATGAAGCTTAGAGCAGAGACTGTGTGAAGGTTGTACAACAGGAAGTCTCTTGTGCTCTTGATAAAGACAACAAGCGAAGACCTTTCCAATGCATGCAAGGATGGAAAGATGAGCTGTTGTAAATGCACCTAATTGAGGGGGTGCAAACGTCTGTGATAAAAGGCGACCGCCTATGATGAAAGGCGAAGACACCAAAGAGAGTTGGTGTAGGTGGAGCTGTCAAGTGTAATGATGAAAGACGTAGAAGCTCCAAACATAGAAATCGAGGTGGAGGATTGCGAGGAGTATACCACAACTTTCTCTTTCTATGTGATCAGTGGCAATGAACTCTCCCAAGTCCACATAGTGATAGAGAATCTTAGTCACTGGAGACATCCCCGATGAAGGAGGATGTAACTGCTTTATGACGACCAAAGACACCTCAGACAGAAGGTGTGTGGGCCATGAAAGGAACCC